>NW_027366899.1:0-64538 GCF_046119375.1 Phyllobates terribilis
GCCATTGAAAAACATGTTTTTCATATAGCAGAAATGTTTGAAGCTACTGACTGAATGAAAGGAACTGGCATCTCACTCTCTTTGAATCTTCTTTATCATGCTAGGATTAACAGGAAAAAGCAAAAAATTTCAGAATTGCACCTTGCAATGTGGAGATATTACTGTTTGTGCATTTACAATATTCATTGATTTTTGCCATTGAAAAACGTCCAGAAATGTTTGAAGCTACTGACTGAATGAAAGGAGCTGGCATCTCACTCTCTTTGAATCTTCTTTATCATGCTAGGATTAGCAGGAAAAAGCAAAAAATTTCAGAATTGCACCTTGCAATGTGGAGTTATTACTGTTTGTGCATTTACAATATTCATTGATTTTTGCCATTGAAAAACATCCAGAAATGTTTGAAGCTACTGACTGAATGAAAGGAGCTGGCATCTCACTCTCTTTGAATCTTCTTTATCATGCTAGGATTAGCAGGAAAAAGCAAAAAATTTCAGAATTGCACCTTGCAATGTGGAGATATTACTGTTTGTGCATTTACAATATTCATTGATTTTTGCCATTGAAAAACGTCCAGAAATGTTTGAAGCTACTGACTGAATGAAAGGAGCTGGCATCTCACTCTCTTTGAATCTTCTTTATCATGCTAGGATTAGCAGGAAAAAGCAAAAAATTTCAGAATTGCACCTTGCAATGTGGAGATATTACTGTTTGTGCATTTACAATATTCATTGATTTTTGCCATTGAAAAACGTCCAGAAATGTTTGAAGCTACTGACTGAATGAAAGGAGCTGGCATCTCACTCTCTTTGAATCTTCTTTATCATGCTAGGATTAGCAGGAAAAAGCAAAAAATTTCAGAATTGCACCTTGCAATGTGGAGATATTACTGTTTGTGCATTTACAATATTCATTGATTTTTGCCATTGAAAAACGTCCAGAAATGTTTGAAGCTACTGACTGAATGAAAGGAGCTGGCATCTCACTCTCTTTGAATCTTCTTTATCATGCTAGGATTAGCAGGAAAAAGCAAAAAATTTCAGAATTGCACCTTGCAATGTGGAGTTATTACTGTTTGTGCATTTACAATATTCATTGATTTTTGCCATTGAAAAACGTCCAGAAATGTTTGAAGCTACTGACTGAATGAAAGGAGCTGGCATCTCAATCTCTTTGAATCTTCTTTATCATGCTAGGATTAGCAGGAAAAAGCAAAAAATTTCAGAATTGCACCTTGCAATGTGGAGATATTACTGTTTGTGCATTTACAATATTCATTGATTTTTGCAATTGAAAAACATCATGTTATTCATATACCAGAAATGTTTGAATCTACTGACTGAATGAAAGGAGCTGGCATCTCACTCTCTTTGAATCTTCTTTATCATGCTAGGATTAGCAGGAAAAAGCAAAAAATTTCAGAATTGCACCCTGCAATGTGGAGATATTACTGTTTGTGCATTTACAATATTCATTGATTTTTGCCATTGAAAAGCATCCAGAAATGTTTGAAGCTACTGACTGAATGAAAGGAGCTGGCATCTCACTCTCTTTGAATCTTCTTTATCATGCTAGGATTAGCAGGAAAAAGCAAAAAATTTCAGAATTGCACCTTGCAATGTGGAGATATTACTGTTTGTGCATTTACAATATTCATTGATTTTTGCGATTGAAAAACGTCCAGAAATGTTTGAAGCTACTGACTGAATGAAAGGAGCTGGCATCTTACTCTCTTTGAATCTTCTTTATCATGCTAGGATTAGCAGGAAAAAGCAAAAAATTTCAGAATTGCACCTTGCAATGTGGAGTTATTACTGTTTGTGCATTTACAATATTCATTGATTTTTGCCATTGAAAAACGTCCAGAAATGTTTGAAGCTACTGACTGAATGAAAGGAGCTGGCATCTCACTCTCTTTGAATCTTCTTTATCATGCTAGGATTAGCAGGAAAAAGCAAAAAATTTCAGAATTGCACCTTGCAATGTGGAGATATTACTGTTTGTGCATTTACAATATTCATTGATTTTTGCCATTGAAAAACATCATGTTATTCATATACCAGAAATGTTTGAATTTACTGACTGAATGAAAGGAGCTGGCATCTCACTCTCTTTGAATCTTCTTTATCATGCTAGGATTAGCAGGAAAAAGCAAAAAATTTCAGAATTGCACCCTGCAATGTGGAGATATTTCTGTTTGTGCATTTACAATATTCATTGATTTTTGCCATTGAAAAGCATCCAGAAATGTTTGAAGCTACTGACTGAATGAAAGGAGCTGGCATCTCACTCTCTTTGAATCTTCTTTATCATGCTAGGATTAGCAGGAAAAAGCAAAAAATTTCAGAATTGCACCTTGCAATGTGGAGATATTACTGTTTGTGCATTTACAATATTCATTGATTTTTGCCATTGAAAAACGTCCAGAAATGTTTGAAGCTACTGACTGAATGAATGGAGCTGGCATCTCACTCTTTGAATCTTCTTTATCATGCTAGGATTAGCAGGAAAAAGCAAAAAAATTCAGAATTGCACCTTGCAATGTGGAGATATTACTGTTAGTGCATTTACAATATTCATTGATTTTTGCCATTGAAAAACATCATGTTATTCATATACCAGAAATGTTTGAAGCTACTGACTGAATGAAAGGAGCTGGCATCTCACTCTCTTTGAATCTTCTTTATCATGCTAGGATTAACAGGAAAAAGCAAAAAATTTCAGAATTGCACCTTGCAATGTGGAGATATTACTGTTTGTGCATTTACAATATTCATTGATTTTTGCCATTGAAAAACGTCCAGAAATGTTTGAAGCTACTGACTGAATGAAAGGAGCTGGCATCTCACTCTCTTTGAATCTTCTTTATCATGCTAGGATTAGCAGGAAAAAGCAAAAAATTTCAGAATTGCACCTTGCAATGTGGAGATATTACTGTTTGTGCATTTACAATATTCATTGATTTTTGCCATTGAAAAACATGTTTTTCATATACCAGAAATGTTTGAAGCTACTGACTGAATGAAAGGAGCTGGCATCTCACTCTCTTTGAATCTTCTTTATCATGCTAGGATTAGCAGGAAAAAGCAAAAAATTTCAGAATTGCACCTTGCAATGTGGAGATATTACTGTTTGTGCATTTACAATATTCATTGATTTTTGCCATTGAAAAACGTCCAGAAATGTTTGAAGCTACTGACTGAATGAAAGGAGCTTGGCATCTCACTCTCTTTGAATCTTCTTTATCATGCTAGGATTAGCAGGAAAAAGCAAAAAATTTCAGAATTGCACCTTGCAATGTGGAGATATTACTGTTTGTGCATTTACAATATTCATTGATTTTTGCCATTGAAAAACGTTTTTCATATACCAGAAATGTTTGAAGCTACTGACTGAATGAAAGGAGCTGGCATCTCACTCTCTTTGAATCTTCTTTATCATGCTAGGATTAGCAGGAAAAAGCAAAAAATTTCAGAATTGCACCTTGCAATGTGGAGATATTACTGTTTGTGCATTTACAATATTCATTGATTTTTGCCATTGAAAAACATGTTTTTCATATACCAGAAATGTTTGAAGCTACTGACTGAATGAAAGGAGCTGGCATCTCACTCTCTTTGAATCTTCTTTATCATGCTAGGATTAACAGGAAAAAGCAAAAAATTTCAGAATTGCACCTTGCAATGTGGAGATATTACTGTTTGTGCATTTACAATATTCATTGATTTTTGCCATTGAAAAACATGTTTTTCATATACCAGAAATGTTTGAAGCTACTGACTGAATGAAAGGAGCTGGCATCTCACTCTCTTTGAATCTTCTTTATCATGCTAGGATTAACAGGAAAAAGCAAAAAATTTCAGAATTGCACCTTGCAATGTGGAGATATTACTGTTTGTGCATTTACAATATTCATTGATTTTTGCCATTGAAAAACGTCCAGAAATGTTTAAAGCTACTGACTGAATGAAAGGAGCTGGCATCTCACTCTCTTTGAATCTTCTTTATCATGCTAGGATTAGCAGGAAAAAGCAAAAAATTTCAGAATTGCACCTTGCAATGTGGAGATATTACTGTTTGTGCATTTACAATATTCATTGATTTTTGCCATTGAAAAACGTCCAGAAATGTTTGAAGCTACTGACTGAATGAAAGGAGCTGGCATCTCACTCTCTTTGAATCTTCTTTATCATGCTAGGATTAGCAGGAAAAAGCAAAAAATTTCAGAATTGCACCTTGCAATGTGGAGATATTACTGTTTGTGCATTTACAATATTCATTGATTTTTGCCATTGAAAAACATGTTTTTCATATACCAGAAATGTTTGAAGCTACTGACTGAATGAAAGGAGCTGGCATCTCACTCTCTTTGAATCTTCTTTATCATTCTAGGATTAGCAGGAAAAAGCAAAAAATTTCAGAATTGCACCTTGCAATGTGGAGATATTACTGTTTGTGCATTTACAATATTCATTGATTTTTGCCATTGAAAAACATGTTTTTCATATACCAGAAATGTTTGAAGCTACTGACTGAATGAAAGGAGCTGGCATCTCACTCTCTTTGAATCTTCTTTATCATGCTAGGATTAGCAGGAAAAAGCAAAAAATTTCAGAATTGCACCTTGCAATGTGGAGATATTACTGTTTGTGCATTTACAATATTCATTGATTTTTGCCATTGAAAAACGTCCAGAAATGTTTGAAGCTACTGACTGAATGAAAGGAGCTGGCATCTCACTCTCTTTGAATCTTCTTTATCATGCTAGGATTAGCAGGAAAAAGCAAAAAATTTCAGAATTGCACCTTGCAATGTGGAGATATTACTGTTTGTGCATTTACAATATTCATTGATTTTTGCCATTGAAAAACATGTTTTTCATATACCAGAAATGTTTGAAGCTACTGACTGAATGAAAGGAGCTGGCATCTCACTCTCTTTGAATCTTCTTTATCATGCTAGGATTAGCAGGAAAAAGCAAAATATTTCAGAATTGCACCTTGCAATGTGGAGATATTACTGTTTGTGCATTTACAATATTCATTGATTTTTGCCATTGAAAAACATGTTTTTCATATACCAGAAATGTTTGAAGCTACTGACTGAATGAAAGGAGCTGGCATCTCACTCTCTTTGAATCTTCTTTATCATGCTAGGATTAACAGGAAAAAGCAAAAAATTTCAGAATTGCACCTTCCAATGTGGAGATATTACTGTTTGTGCATTTACAATATTCATTGATTTTTGCCATTGAAAAACATGTTTTTCATATACCAGAAATGTTTGAAGCTACTGACTGAATGAAAGGAGCTGGCATCTCACTCTCTTTGAATATTCTTTATCATGCTAGGATTAGCAGGAAAAAGCAAAAAATTTCAGAATTGCACCTTGCAATGTGGAGTTATTACTGTTTGTGCATTTACAATATTCATTGATTTTTGCCATTGAAAAACGTCCAGAAATGTTTGAAGCTACTGACTGAATGAAAGGAGCTGGCATCTCACTCTCTTTGAATCTTCTTTATCATGCTAGGATTAGCAGGAAAAAGCAAAAAATTTCAGAATTGCACCTTGCAATGTGGAGATATTACTGTTTGTGCATTTACAATATTCATTGATTTTTGCCATTGAAAAACATCATGTTATTCATATACCAGAAATGTTTGAATCTACTGACTGAATGAAAGGAGCTGGCATCTCACTCTCTTTGAATCTTCTTTATCATGCTAGGATTAGCAGGAAAAAGCAAAAAATTTCAGAATTGCACCCTGCAATGTGGAGATATTACTGTTTGTGCATTTACAATATTCATTGATTTTTGCCATTGAAAAGCATCCAGAAATGTTTGAAGCTACTGACTGAATGAAAGGAGCTGGCATCTCACTCTCTTTGAATCTTCTTTATCATGCTAGGATTAGCAGGAAAAAGCAAAAAATTTCAGAATTGCACCTTGCAATGTGGAGATATTACTGTTTGTGCATTTACAATATTCATTGATTTTTGCCATTGAAAAACGTCCAGAAATGTTTGAAGCTACTGACTGAATGAAAGGAGCTGGCATCTTACTCTCTTTGAATCTTCTTTATCATGCTAGGATTAGCAGGAAAAAGCAAAAAATTTCAGAATTGCACCTTGCAATGTGGAGTTATTACTGTTTGTGCATTTACAATATTCATTGATTTTTGCCATTGAAAAACGTCCAGAAATGTTTGAAGCTACTGACTCAATGAAAGGAGCTGGCATCTCACTCTCTTTGAATCTTCTTTATCATGCTAGGATTAGCAGGAAAAAGCAAAAAATTTCAGAATTGCACCTTGCAATGTGGAGATATTACTGTTTGTGCATTTACAATATTCATTGATTTTTGCCATTGAAAAACATCATGTTATTCATATACCAGAAATGTTTGAATCTACTGACTGAATGAAAGGAGCTGGCATCTCACTCTCTTTGAATCTTCTTTATCATGCTAGGATTAGCAGGAAAAAGCAAAAAATTTCAGAATTGCACCCTGCAATGTGGAGATATTACTGTTTGTGCATTTACAATATTCATTGATTTTTGCCATTGAAAAGCATCCAGAAATGTTTGAAGCTACTGACTGAATGAAAGGAGCTGGCATCTCACTCTCTTTGAATCTTCTTTATCATGCTAGGATTAGCAGGAAAAAGCAAAAAATTTCAGAATTGCACCTTGCAATGTGGAGATATTACTGTTTGTGCATTTACAATATTCATTGATTTTTGCCATTGAAAAACGTCCAGAAATGTTTGAAGCTACTGACTGAATGAAAGGAGCTGGCATCTTACTCTCTTTGAATCTTCTTTATCATGCTAGGATTAGCAGGAAAAAGCAAAAAATTTCAGAATTGCACCTTGCAATGTGGAGTTATTACTGTTTGTGCATTTACAATATTCATTGATTTTTGCCATTGAAAAACGTCCAGAAATGTTTGAAGCTACTGACTCAATGAAAGGAGCTGGCATCTCACTCTCTTTGAATCTTCTTTATCATGCTAGGATTAGCAGGAAAAAGCAAAAAATTTCAGAATTGCACCTTGCAATGTGGAGATATTACTGTTTGTGCATTTACAATATTCATTGATTTTTGCCATTGAAAAACATCATGTTATTCATATACCAGAAATGTTTGAATCTACTGACTGAATGAAAGGAGCTGGCATCTCACTCTCTTTGAATCTTCTTTATCATGCTAGGATTAGCAGGAAAAAGCAAAAAATTTCAGAATTGCACCCTGCAATGTGGAGATATTTCTGTTTGTGCATTTACAATATTCATTGATTTTTGACATTGAAAAGCATCCAGAAATGTTTGAAGCTACTGACTGAATGAAAGGAGCTGGCATCTCACTCTTTGAATCTTCTTTATCATGCTAGGATTAGCAGGAAAAAGCAAAAAAATTCAGAATTGCACCTTGCAATGTGGAGATATTACTGTTAGTGCATTTACAATATTCATTGATTTTTGCCATTGAAAAACATCATGTTATTCATATACCAGAAATGTTTGAAGCTACTGACTGAATGAAAGGAGCTGGCATCTCACTCTCTTTGAATCTTCTTTATCATGCTAGGATTAGCAGGAAAAAGCAAAAAATTTCCGAATTGCACCTTGCAATGTGGAGATATTACTGTTTGTGCATTTACAATATTCATTGATTTTTGCCATTGAAAAACATGTTTTTCATACACCAGAAATGTTTGAAGCTACTGACTGAATGAAAGTAGCTGGCATCTCACTCTCTTTGAATCTTCTTTATCATGCTAGGATTAGCAGGAAAAAGCAAAAAATTTCAGAATTGCACCTTGCAATGTGGAGATATTACTGTTTGTGCATTTACAATATTCATTGATTTTTGCCATTGAAAAACGTCCAGAAATGTTTGAAGCTACTGACTGAATGAAAGGAGCTGGCATCTCACTCTTTGAATCTTCTTTATCATGCTAGGATTAGCAGGAAAAAGCAAAAAAATTCAGAATTGCACCTTGCAATGTGGAGATATTACTGTTAGTGCATTTACAATATTCATTGATTTTTGCCATTGAAAAACATCATGTTATTCATATACCAGAAATGTTTGAAGCTACTGACTGAATGAAAGGAGCTGGCATCTCACTCTTTTTGAACCTTCTTTATCATGCTAGGATTAGCAGGAAAAAGCAAAAAATTTCCGAATTGCACCTTGCAATGTGGAGATATTACTGTTTGTGCATTTACAATATTCATTGATTTTTGCCATTGAAAAACATGTTTTTCATATACCAGAAATGTTTGAAGCTACTGACTGAATGAAAGGAACTGGCATCTCACTCTCTTTGAATCTTCTTTATCATGCTAGGATTAACAGGAAAAAGCAAAAAATTTCAGAATTGCACCTTGCAATGTGGAGATATTACTGTTTGTGCATTTACAATATTCATTGATTTTTGCCATTGAAAAACGTCCAGAAATGTTTGAAGCTACTGACTGAATGAAAGGAGCTGGCATCTCACTCTCTTTGAATCTTCTTTATCATGCTAGGATTAGCAGGAAAAAGCAAAAAATTTCAGAATTGCACCTTGCAATGTGGAGTTATTACTGTTTGTGCATTTACAATATTCATTGATTTTTGCCATTGAAAAACGTCCAGAAATGTTTGAAGCTACTGACTGAATGAAAGGAGCTGGCATCTCACTCTCTTTGAATCTTCTTTATCATGCTAGGATTAGCAGGAAAAAGCAAAAAATTTCAGAATTGCACCTTGCAATGTGGAGATATTACTGTTTGTGCATTTACAATATTCATTGATTTTTGCCATTGAAAAACATCATGTTATTCATATACCAGAAATGTTTGAAGCTACTGACTGAATGAAAGGAGCTGGCATCTCACTCTCTTTGAATCTTCTTTATCATGCTAGGATTAGCAGGAAAAAGCAAAAAATTTCAGAATTGCACCCTGCAATGTGGAGATATTACTGTTTGTGCATTTACAATATTCATTGATTTTTGCCATTGAAAAGCATCCAGAAATGTTTGAAGCTACTGACTGAATGAAAGGAGCTGGCATCTCACTCTCTTTGAATCTTCTTTATCATGCTAGGATTAGCAGGAAAAAGCAAAAAATTTCAGAATTGCACCTTGCAATGTGGAGATATTACTGTTTGTGCATTTACAATATTCATTGATTTTTGCCATTGAAAAACGTCCAGAAATGTTTGAAGCTACTGACTGAATGAAAGGAGCTGGCATCTTACTCTCTTTGAATCTTCTTTATCATGCTAGGATTAGCAGGAAAAAGCAAAAAATTTCAGAATTGCACCTTGCAATGTGGAGTTATTACTGTTTGTGCATTTACAATATTCATTGATTTTTGCCATTGAAAAACGTCCAGAAATGTTTGAAGCTACTGACTCAATGAAAGGAGCTGGCATCTCACTCTCTTTGAATCTTCTTTATCATGCTAGGATTAGCAGGAAAAAGCAAAAAATTTCAGAATTGCACCTTGCAATGTGGAGATATTACTGTTTGTGCATTTACAATATTCATTGATTTTTGCCATTGAAAAACATCATGTTATTCATATACCAGAAATGTTTGAATCTACTGACTGAATGAAAGGAGCTGGCATCTCACTCTCTTTGAATCTTCTTTATCATGCTAGGATTAGCAGGAAAAAGCAAAAAATTTCAGAATTGCACCCTGCAATGTGGAGATATTTCTGTTTGTGCATTTACAATATTCATTGATTTTTGCCATTGAAAAGCATCCAGAAATGTTTGAAGCTACTGACTGAATGAAAGGAGCTGGCATCTCACTCTTTGAATCTTCTTTATCATGCTAGGATTAGCAGGAAAAAGCAAAAAAATTCAGAATTGCACCTTGCAATGTGGAGATATTACTGTTAGTGCATTTACAATATTCATTGATTTTTGCCATTGAAAAACATCATGTTATTCATATACCAGAAATGTTTGAAGCTACTGACTGAATGAAAGGAGCTGGCATCTCACTCTCTTTGAATCTTCTTTATCATGCTAGGATTAGCAGGAAAAAGCAAAAAATTTCCGAATTGCACCTTGCAATGTGGAGATATTACTGTTTGTGCATTTACAATATTCATTGATTTTTGCCATTGAAAAACATGTTTTTCATACACCAGAAATGTTTGAAGCTACTGACTGAATGAAAGTAGCTGGCATCTCACTCTCTTTGAATCTTCTTTATCATGCTAGGATTAGCAGGAAAAAGCAAAAAATTTCAGAATTGCACCTTGCAATGTGGAGATATTACTGTTTGTGCATTTACAATATTCATTGATTTTTGCCATTGAAAAACGTCCAGAAATGTTTGAAGCTACTGACTGAATGAAAGGAGCTGGCATCTCACTCTTTGAATCTTCTTTATCATGCTAGGATTAGCAGGAAAAAGCAAAAAAATTCAGAATTGCACCTTGCAATGTGGAGATATTACTGTTAGTGCATTTACAATATTCATTGATTTTTGCCATTGAAAAACATCATGTTATTCATATACCAGAAATGTTTGAAGCTACTGACTGAATGAAAGGAGCTGGCATCTCACTCTCTTTGAATCTTCTTTATCATGCTAGGATTAGCAGGAAAAAGCAAAAAATTTCCGAATTGCACCTTGCAATGTGGAGATATTACTGTTTGTGCATTTACAATATTCATTGATTTTTGCCATTGAAAAACATGTTTTTCATATACCAGAAATGTTTGAAGCTACTGACTGAATGAAAGGAACTGGCATCTCACTCTCTTTGAATCTTCTTTATCATGCTAGGATTAACAGGAAAAAGCAAAAAATTTCAGAATTGCACCTTGCAATGTGGAGATATTACTGTTTGTGCATTTACAATATTCATTGATTTTTGCCATTGAAAAACGTCCAGAAATGTTTGAAGCTACTGACTGAATGAAAGGAGCTGGCATCTCACTCTCTTTGAATCTTCTTTATCATGCTAGGATTAGCAGGAAAAAGCAAAAAATTTCAGAATTGCACCTTGCAATGTGGAGTTATTACTGTTTGTGCATTTACAATATTCATTGATTTTTGCCATTGAAAAACGTCCAGAAATGTTTGAAGCTACTGACTGAATGAAAGGAGCTGGCATCTCACTCTCTTTGAATCTTCTTTATCATGCTAGGATTAGCAGGAAAAAGCAAAAAATTTCAGAATTGCACCTTGCAATGTGGAGATATTACTGTTTGTGCATTTACAATATTCATTGATTTTTGCCATTGAAAAACATCATGTTATTCATATACCAGAAATGTTTGAAGCTACTGACTGAATGAAAGGAGCTGGCATCTCACTCTCTTTGAATCTTCTTTATCATGCTAGGATTAGCAGGAAAAAGCAAAAAATTTCAGAATTGCACCTTGCAATGTGGAGATATTACTGTTTGTGCATTTACAATATTCATTGATTTTTGCCATTGAAAAACGTCCAGAAATGTTTGAAGCTACTGACTGAATGAAAGGAGCTGGCATCTCACTCTCTTTGAATCTTCTTTATCATGCTAGGATTAGCAGGAAAAAGCAAAAAATTTCAGAATTGCACCTTGCAATGTGGAGATATTACTGTTTGTGCATTTACAATATTCATTGATTTTTGCCATTGAAAAACGTCCAGAAATGTTTGAAGCTACTGACTGAATGAAAGGAGCTGGCATCTCACTCTCTTTGAATCTTCTTTATCATGCTAGGATTAGCAGGAAAAAGCAAAAAATTTCAGAATTGCACCTTGCAATGTGGAGATATTACTGTTTGTGCATTTACAATATTCATTGATTTTTGCCATTGAAAAACGTCCAGAAATGTTTGAAGCTACTGACTGAATGAAAGGAGCTGGCATCTCACTCTCTTTGAATCTTCTTTATCATGCTAGGATTAGCAGGAAAAAGCAAAAAATTTCAGAATTGCACCTTGCAATGTGGAGTTATTACTGTTTGTGCATTTACAATATTCATTGATTTTTGCCATTGAAAAACGTCCAGAAATGTTTGAAGCTACTGACTGAATGAAAGGAGCTGGCATCTCACTCTCTTTGAATCTTCTTTATCATGCTAGGATTAGCAGGAAAAAGCAAAAAATTTCAGAATTGCACCTTGCAATGTGGAGATATTACTGTTTGTGCATTTACAATATTCATTGATTTTTGCCATTGAAAAACATCATGTTATTCATATACCAGAAATGTTTGAATCTACTGACTGAATGAAAGGAGCTGGCATCTCACTCTCTTTGAATCTTCTTTATCATGCTAGGATTAGCAGGAAAAAGCAAAAAATTTCAGAATTGCACCCTGCAATGTGGAGATATTACTGTTTGTGCATTTACAATATTCATTGATTTTTGCCATTGAAAAGCATCCAGAAATGATTGAAGCTACTGACTGAATGAAAGGAGCTGGCATCTCACTCTCTTTGAATCTTCTTTATCATGCTAGGATTAGCAGGAAAAAGCAAAAAATTTCAGAATTGCACCTTGCAATGTGGAGTTATTACTGTTTGTGCATTTACAATATTCATTGATTTTTGCCATTGAAAAACGTCCAGAAATGTTTGAAGCTACTGACTGAATGAAAGGAGCTGGCATCTCACTCTCTTTGAATCTTCTTTATCATGCTAGGATTAGCAGGAAAAAGCAAAAAATTTCAGAATTGCACCTTGCAATGTGGAGATATTACTGTTTGTGCATTTACAATATTCATTGATTTTTGCCATTGAAAAACATCATGTTATTCATATACCAGAAATGTTTGAATCTACTGACTGAATGAAAGGAGCTGGCATCTCACTCTCTTTGAATCTTCTTTATCATGCTAGGATTAGCAGGAAAAAGCAAAAAATTTCAGAATTGCACCCTGCAATGTGGAGATATTTGTGTTTGTGCATTTACAATATTCATTGATTTTTGCCATTGAAAAGCATCCAGAAATGTTTGAAGCTACTGACTGAATGAAAGGAGCTGGCATCTCACTCTCTTTGAATCTTCTTTATCATGCTAGGATTAGCAGGAAAAAGCAAAAAATTTCAGAATTGCACCTTGCAATGTGGAGATATTACTGTTTGTGCATTTACAATATTCATTGATTTAAGCCATTGAAAAACGTCCAGAAATGTTTGAAGCTACTGACTGAATGAAAGGAGCTGGCATCTCACTCTTTGAATCTTCTTTATCATGCTAGGATTAGCAGGAAAAAGCAAAAAATTTCCGAATTGCACCTTGCAATGTGGAGATATTACTGTTTGTGCATTTACAATATTCATTGATTTTTGCCATTGAAAAACATGTTTTTCATACACCAGAAATGTTTGAAGCTACTGACTGAATGAAAGGAGCTGGCATCTCACTCTCTTTGAATCTTCTTTATCATGCTAGGATTAGCAGGAAAAAGCAAAAAATTTCAGAATTGCACCTTGCAATGTGGAGATATTACTGTTTGTGCATTTACAATATTCATTGATTTTTGCCATTGAAAAACATGTTTTTCATATACCAGAAATGTTTGAAGCTACTGACTGAATGAAAGGAACTGGCATCTCACTCTCTTTGAATCTTCTTTATCATGCTAGGATTAACAGGAAAAAGCAAAAAATTTCAGAATTGCACCTTGCAATGTGGAGATATTACTGTTTGTGCATTTACAATATTCATTGATTTTTGCCATTGAAAAACGTCCAGAAATGTTTGAAGCTACTGACTGAATGAAAGGAGCTGGCATCTCACTCTCTTTGAATCTTCTTTATCATGCTAGGATTAACAGGAAAAAGCAAAAAATTTCAGAATTGCACCTTGCAATGTGGAGATATTACTGTTTGTGCATTTACAATATTCATTGATTTTTGCCATTGAAAAACATGTTTTTCATATACCAGAAATGTTTGAAGCTACTGACTGAATGAAAGGAGCTGGCATCTCACTCTCTTTGAATCTTCTTTATCATGCTAGGATTAACAGGAAAAAGCAAAAAATTTCAGAATTGCACCTTGCAATGTGGAGATATTACTGTTTGTGCATTTACAATATTCATTGATTTTTGCCATTGAAAAACGTCCAGAAATGTTTGAAGCTACTGACTGAATGAAAGGAGCTGGCATCTCACTCTCTTTGAATCTTCTTTATCATGCTAGGATTAGCAGGAAAAAGCAAAAAATTTCAGAATTGCACCTTGCAATGTGGAGATATTACTGTTTGTGCATTTACAATATTCATTGATTTTTGCCATTGAAAAACATGTTTTTCATATACCAGAAATGTTTGAAGCTACTGACTGAAAGAAAGGAGCTGGCATCTCACTCTCTTTGAATCTTCTTTATCATGCTAGGATTAGCAGGAAAAAGCAAAAAATTTCAGAATTGCACCTTGCAATGTGGAGATATTACTGTTTGTGCATTTACAATATTCATTGATTTTTGCCATTGAAAAACGTCCAGAAATGTTTGAAGCTACTGACTGAATGAAAGGAGCTTGGCATCTCACTCTCTTTGAATCTTCTTTATCATGCTAGGATTAGCAGGAAAAAGCAAAAAATTTCAGAATTGCACCTTGCAATGTGGAGATATTACTGTTTGTGCATTTACAATATTCATTGATTTTTGCCATTGAAAAACGTTTTTCATATACCAGAAATGTTTGAAGCTACTGACTGAATGAAAGGAGCTGGCATCTCACTCTCTTTGAATCTTCTTTATCATGCTAGGATTAGCAGGAAAAAGCAAAAAATTTCAGAATTGCACCTTGCAATGTGGAGATATTACTGTTTGTGCATTTACAATATTCATTGATTTTTGCCATTGAAAAACATGTTTTTCATATACCAGAAATGTTTGAAGCTACTGACTGAATGAAAGGAGCTGGCATCTCACTCTCTTTGAATCCTCTTTATCATGCTAGGATTAACAGGAAAAAGCAAAAAATTTCAGAATTGCACCTTGCAATGTGGAGATATTACTGTTTGTGCATTTACAATATTCATTGATTTTTGCCATTGAAAAACATGTTTTTCATATACCAGAAATGTTTGAAGCTACTGACTGAATGAAAGGAGCTGGCATCTCACTCTCTTTGAATCTTCTTTATCATGCTAGGATTAACAGGAAAAAGCAAAAAATTTCAGAATTGCACCTTGCAATGTGGAGATATTACTGTTTGTGCATTTACAATATTCATTGATTTTTGCCATTGAAAAACGTCCAGAAATGTTTAAAGCTACTGACTGAATGAAAGGAGCTGGCATCTCACTCTCTTTGAATCTTCTTTATCATGCTAGGATTAGCAGGAAAAAGCAAAAAATTTCAGAATTGCACCTTGCAATGTGGAGATATTACTGTTTGTGCATTTACAATATTCATTGATTTTTGCCATTGAAAAACGTCCAGAAATGTTTGAAGCTACTGACTGAATGAAAGGAGCTGGCATCTCACTCTCTTTGAATCTTCTTTATCATGCTAGGATTAACAGGAAAAAGCAAAAAATTTCAGAATTGCACCTTGCAATGTGGAGATATTACTGTTTGTGCATTTACAATATTCATTGATTTTTGCCATTGAAAAACATGTTTTTCATATACCAGAAATGTTTGAAGCTACTGACTGAATGAAAGGAGCTGGCATCTCACTCTCTTTGAATCTTCTTTATCATGCTAGGATTAACAGGAAAAAGCAAAAAATTTCAGAATTGCACCTTGCAATGTGGAGATATTACTGTTTGTGCATTTACAATATTCATTGATTTTTGCCATTGAAAAACGTCCAGAAATGTTTGAAGCTACTGACTGAATGAAAGGAGCTGGCATCTCACTCTCTTTGAATCTTCTTTATCATGCTAGGATTAGCAGGAAAAAGCAAAAAATTTCAGAATTGCACCTTGCAATGTGGAGATATTACTGTTTGTGCATTTACAATATTCATTGATTTTTGCCATTGAAAAACATGTTTTTCATATACCAGAAATGTTTGAAGCTACTGACTGAAAGAAAGGAGCTGGCATCTCACTCTCTTTGAATCTTCTTTATCATGCTAGGATTAGCAGGAAAAAGCAAAAAATTTCAGAATTGCACCTTGCAATGTGGAGATATTACTGTTTGTGCATTTACAATATTCATTGATTTTTGCCATTGAAAAACGTCCAGAAATGTTTGAAGCTACTGACTGAATGAAAGGAGCTTGGCATCTCACTCTCTTTGAATCTTCTTTATCATGCTAGGATTAGCAGGAAAAAGCAAAAAATTTCAGAATTGCACCTTGCAATGTGGAGATATTACTGTTTGTGCATTTACAATATTCATTGATTTTTGCCATTGAAAAACGTTTTTCATATACCAGAAATGTTTGAAGCTACTGACTGAATGAAAGGAGCTGGCATCTCACTCTCTTTGAATCTTCTTTATCATGCTAGGATTAGCAGGAAAAAGCAAAAAATTTCAGAATTGCACCTTGCAATGTGGAGATATTACTGTTTGTGCATTTACAATATTCATTGATTTTTGCCATTGAAAAACATGTTTTTCATATACCAGAAATGTTTGAAGCTACTGACTGAATGAAAGGAGCTGGCATCTCACTCTCTTTGAATCTTCTTTATCATGCTAGGATTAACAGGGAAAAGCAAAAAATTTCAGAATTGCACCTTGCAATGTGGAGATATTACTGTTTGTGCATTTACAATATTCATTGATTTTTGCCATTGAAAAACATGTTTTTCATATACCAGAAATGTTTGAAGCTACTGACTGAATGAAAGGAGCTGGCATCTCACTCTCTTTGAATCTTCTTTATCATGCTAGGATTAACAGGAAAAAGCAAAAAATTTCAGAATTGCACCTTGCAATGTGGAGATATTACTGTTTGTGCATTTACAATATTCATTGATTTTTGCCATTGAAAAACGTCCAGAAATGTTTAAAGCTACTGACTGAATGAAAGGAGCTGGCATCTCACTCTCTTTGAATCTTCTTTATCATGCTAGGATTAGCAGGAAAAAGCAAAAAATTTCAGAATTGCACCTTGCAATGTGGAGATATTACTGTTTGTGCATTTACAATATTCATTGATTTTTGCCATTGAAAAACGTCCAGAAATGTTTGAAGCTACTGACTGAATGAAAGGAGCTGGCATCTCACTCTCTTTGAATCTTCTTTATCATGCTAGGATTAGCAGGAAAAAGCAAAAAATTTCAGAATTGCACCTTGCAATGTGGAGATATTACTGTTTGTGCATTTACAATATTCATTGATTTTTGCCATTGAAAAACATGTTTTTCATATACCAGAAATGTTTGAAGCTACTGACTGAATGAAAGGAGCTGGCATCTCACTCTCTTTGAATCTTCTTTATCATTCTAGGATTAGCAGGAAAAAGCAAAAAATTTCAGAATTGCACCTTGCAATGTGGAGATATTACTGTTTGTGCATTTACAATATTCATTGATTTTTGCCATTGAAAAACATGTTTTTCATATACCAGAAATGTTTGAAGCTACTGACTGAATGAAAGGAGCTGGCATCTCACTCTCTTTGAATCTTCTTTATCATGCTAGGATTAACAGGAAAAAGCAAAAAATTTCAGAATTGCACCTTGCAATGTGGAGATATTACTGTTTGTGCATTTACAATATTCATTGATTTTTGCCATTGAAAAACATGTTTTTCATATACCAGAAATGTTTGAAGCTACTGACTGAATGAAAGGAGCTGGCATCTCACTCTCTTTGAATCTTCTTTATCATGCTAGGATTAACAGGAAAAAGCAAAAAATTTCAGAATTGCACCTTGCAATGTGGAGATATTACTGTTTGTGCATTTACAATATTCATTGATTTTTGCCATTGAAAAACATGTTTTTCATATACCAGAAATGTTTGAAGCTACTGACTGAATGAAAGCAGCTGGCATCTCACTCTCTTTGAATCTTCTTTATCATGCTAGGATTAGCAGGAAAAAGCAAAAAATTTCAGAATTGCACCTTGCAATGTGGAGATATTACTGTTTGTGCATTTACAATATTCATTGATTTTTGCCATTGAAAAACGTCCAGAAATGTTTGAAGCTACTGACTGAATGAAAGGAGCTGGCATCTCACTCTCTTTGAATCTTCTTTATCATGCTAGGATTAACAGGAAAAAGCAAAAAATTTCAGAATTGCACCTTGCAATGTGGAGATATTACTGTTTGTGCATTTACAATATTCATTGATTTTTGCCATTGAAAAACATGTTTTTCATATACCAGAAATGTTTGAAGCTACTGACTGAATGAAAGGAGCTGGCATCTCACTCTCTTTGAATCTTCTTTATCATGCTAGGATTAACAGGAAAAAGCAAAAAATTTCAGAATTGCACCTTGCAATGTGGAGATATTACTGTTTGTGCATTTACAATATTCATTGATTTTTGCCATTGAAAAACGTCCAGAAATGTTTGAAGCTACTGACTGAATGAAAGGAGCTGGCATCTCACTCTCTTTGAATCTTTTTATCATGCTAGGATTAGCAGGAAAAAGCAAAAAATTTCAGAATTGCACCTTGCAATGTGGAGATATTACTGTTTGTGCATTTACAATATTCATTGATTTTTGCCATTGAAAAACATGTTTTTCATATACCAGAAATGTTTGAAGCTACTGACTGAATGAAAGGAGCTGGCATCTCACTCTCTTTGAATCTTCTTTATCATGCTAGGATTAGCAGGAAAAAGCAAAAAATTTCAGAATTGCACCTTGCAATGTGGAGATATTACTGTTTGTGCATTTACAATATTCATTGATTTTTGCCATTGAAAAACGTCCAGAAATGTTTGAAGCTACTGACTGAATGAAAGGAGCTTGGCATCTCACTCTCTTTGAATCTTCTTTATCATGCTAGGATTAGCAGGAAAAAGCAAAAAATTTCAGAATTGCACCTTGCAATGTGGAGATATTACTGTTTGTGCATTTACAATATTCATTGATTTTTGCCATTGAAAAACGTTTTTCATATACCAGAAATGTTTGAAGCTACTGACTGAATGAAAGGAGCTGGCATCTCACTCTCTTTGAATCTTCTTTATCATGCTAGGATTAGCAGGAAAAAGCAAAAAATTTCAGAATTGCACCTTGCAATGTGGAGATATTACTGTTTGTGCATTTACAATATTCATTGATTTTTGCCATTGAAAAACATGTTTTTCATATACCAGAAATGTTTGAAGCTACTGACTGAATGAAAGGAGCTGGCATCTCACTCTCTTTGAATCTTCTTTATCATGCTAGGATTAACAGGAAAAAGCAAAAAATTTCAGAATTGCACCCTGCAATGTGGAGATATTACTGTTTGTGCATTTACAATATTCATTGATTTTTGCCATTGAAAAACATGTTTTTCATATACCAGAAATGTTTGAAGCTACTGACTGAATGAAAGGAGCTGGCATCTCACTCTCTTTGAATCTTCTTTATCATGCTAGGATTAACAGGAAAAAGCAAAAAATTTCAGAATTGCACCTTGCAATGTGGAGATATTACTGTTTGTGCATTTACAATATTCATTGATTTTTGCCATTGAAAAACGTCCAGAAATGTTTAAAGCTACTGACTGAATGAAAGGAGCTGGCATCTCACTCTCTTTGAATCTTCTTTATCATGCTAGGATTAGCAGGAAAAAGCAAAAAATTTCAGAATTGCACCTTGCAATGTGGAGATATTACTGTTTGTGCATTTACAATATTCATTGATTTTTGCCATTGAAAAACGTCCAGAAATGTTTGAAGCTACTGACTGAATGAAAGGAGCTGGCATCTCACTCTCTTTGAATCTTCTTTATCATGCTAGGATTAGCAGGAAAAAGCAAAAAATTTCAGAATTGCACCTTGCAATGTGGAGATATTACTGTTTGTGCATTTACAATATTCATTGATTTTTGCCATTGAAAAACATGTTTTTCATATACCAGAAATGTTTGAAGCTACTGACTGAATGAAAGGAGCTGGCATCTCACTCTCTTTGAATCTTCTTTATCATTCTAGGATTAGCAGGAAAAAGCAAAAAATTTCAGAATTGCACCTTGCAATGTGGAGATATTACTGTTTGTGCATTTACAATATTCATTGATTTTTGCCATTGAAAAACATGTTTTTCATATACCAGAAATGTTTGAAGCTACTGACTGAATGAAAGGAGCTGGCATCTCACTCTCTTTGAATCTTCTTTATCATGCTAGGATTAACAGGAAAAAGCAAAAAATTTCAGAATTGCACCTTGCAATGTGGAGATATTACTGTTTGTGCATTTACAATATTCATTGATTTTTGCCATTGAAAAACATGTTTTTCATATACCAGAAATGTTTGAAGCTACTGACTGAATGAAAGGAGCTGGCATCTCACTCTCTTTGAATCTTCTTTATCATGCTAGGATTAACAGGAAAAAGCAAAAAATTTCAGAATTGCACCTTGCAATGTGGAGATATTACTGTTTGTGCATTTACAATATTCATTGATTTTTGCCATTGAAAAACATGTTTTTCATATACCAGAAATGTTTGAAGCTACTGACTGAATGAAAGCAGCTGGCATCTCACTCTCTTTGAATCTTCTTTATCATGCTAGGATTAGCAGGAAAAAGCAAAAAATTTCAGAATTGCACCTTGCAATGTGGAGATATTACTGTTTGTGCATTTACAATATTCATTGATTTTTGCCATTGAAAAACGTCCAGAAATGTTTGAAGCTACTGACTGAATGAAAGGAGCTGGCATCTCACTCGCTTTGAATCTTCTTTATCATGCTAGGATTAGCAGGAAAAAGCAAAAAATTTCAGAATTGCACCTTGCAATGTGGAGATATTACTGTTTGTGCATTTACAATATTCATTGATTTTTGCCATTGAAAAACATGTTTTTTATATACCAGAAATGTTTGAAGCTACTGACTGAATGAAAGGAGCTGGCATCTCACTCTATTTGAATCTTCTTTATCATGCTAGGATTAGCAGGAAAAAGCAAAATATTTCAGAATTGCACCTTGCAATGTGGAGATATTACTGTTTGTGCATTTACAATATTCATTAATTTTTGCCATTGAAAAACATGTTTTTCATATACCAGAAATGTTTGAAGCTACTGACTGAATGAAAGGAGCTGGCATCTCACTCTCTTTGAATCTTCTTTATCATGCTAGGATTAACAGGAAAAAGCAAAAAATTTCAGAATTGCACCTTGCAATGTGGAGATATTACTGTTTGTGCATTTACAATATTCATTGATTTTTGCTATTGAAAAACGTTTTTCATATACCAGAAATGTTTGAAGCTACTGACTGAATGAAAGGAGCTGGCATCTCACTCTCTTTGAATCTTCTTTATCATGCTAGGATTAACAGGAAAAAGCAAAAAATTTCAGAATTGCACCTTGCAATGTGGAGATATTACTGTTTGTGCATTTACAATATTCATTGATTTTTGCCATTGAAAAACGTCCAGAAATGTTTGAAGCTACTGACTGAATGAAAGGAGCTGGCATCTCACTCTCTTTGAATCTTCTTTATCATGCTAGGATTAGCAGGAAAAAGCAAAAAATTTCAGAATTGCACCTTGCAATGTGGAGATATTACTGTTTGTGCATTTACAATATTCATTGATTTTTGCCATTGAAAAACATGTTTTTCATATACCAGAAATGTTTGAAGCTACTGACTGAATGAAAGGAGCTGGCATCTCACTCTCTTTGAATCTTCTTTATCATGCTAGGATTAGCAGGAAAAAGCAAAAAATTTCAGAATTGCACCTTGCAATGTGGAGATATTACTGTTTGTGCATTTACAATATTCATTGATTTTTGCCATTGAAAAACATGTTTTTCATATACCAGAAATGTTTGAAGCTACTGACTGAATGAAAGGAGCTGGCATCTCACTCTCTTTGAATCTTCTTTATCATGCTAGGATTAACAGGAAAAAGCAAAAAATTTCAGAATTGCACCTTGCAATGTGGAGATATTACTGTTTGTGCATTTACAATATTCATTGATTTTTGCCATTGAAAAACATGTTTTTCATATACCAGAAATGTTTGAAGCTACTGACTGAATGAAAGCAGCTGGCATCTCACTCTCTTTGAATCTTCTTTATCATGCTAGGATTAGCAGGAAAAAGCAAAAAATTTCAGAATTGCACCTTGCAATGTGGAGATATTACTGTTTGTGCATTTACAATATTCATTGATTTTTGCCATTGAAAAACGTCCAGAAATGTTTGAAGCTACTGACTGAATGAAAGGAGCTGGCATCTCACTCGCTTTGAATCTTCTTTATCATGCTAGGATTAGCAGGAAAAAGCAAAAAATTTCAGAATTGCACCTTGCAATGTGGAGATATTACTGTTTGTGCATTTACAATATTCATTGATTTTTGCTATTGAAAAACGTTTTTCATATACCAGAAATGTTTGAAGCTACTGACTGAATGAAAGGAGCTGGCATCTCACTCTCTTTGAATCTTCTTTATCATGCTAGGATTAACAGGAAAAAGCAAAAAATTTCAGAATTGCACCTTGCAATGTGGAGATATTACTGTTTGTGCATTTACAATATTCATTGATTTTTGCCATTGAAAAACGTCCAGAAATGTTTGAAGCTACTGACTGAATGAAAGGAGCTGGCATCTCACTCTCTTTGAATCTTCTTTATCATGCTAGGATTAGCAGGAAAAAGCAAAAAATTTCAGAATTGCACCTTGCAATGTGGAGATATTACTGTTTGTGCATTTACAATATTCATTGATTTTTGCCATTGAAAAACATGTTTTTCATATACCAGAAATGTTTGAAGCTACTGACTGAATGAAAGGAGCTGGCATCTCACTCTCTTTGAATCTTCTTTATCATGCTAGGATTAGCAGGAAAAAGCAAAAAATTTCAGAATTGCACCTTGCAATGTGGAGATATTACTGTTTGTGCATTTACAATATTCATTGATTTTTGCCATTGAAAAACATGTTTTTCATATACCAGAAATGTTTGAAGCTACTGACTGAATGAAAGGAGCTGGCATCTCACTCTCTTTGAATCTTCTTTATCATGCTAGGATTAACAGGAAAAAGCAAAAAATTTCAGAATTGCACCTTGCAATGTGGAGATATTACTGTTTGTGCATTTACAATATTCATTGATTTTTGCCATTGAAAAACATGTTTTTCATATACCAGAAATGTTTGAAGCTACTGACTGAATGAAAGCAGCTGGCATCTCACTCTCTTTGAATCTTCTTTATCATGCTAGGATTAGCAGGAAAAAGCAAAAAATTTCAGAATTGCACCTTGCAATGTGGAGATATTACTGTTTGTGCATTTACAATATTCATTGATTTTTGCCATTGAAAAACGTCCAGAAATGTTTGAAGCTACTGACTGAATGAAAGGAGCTGGCATCTCACTCGCTTTGAATCTTCTTTATCATGCTAGGATTAGCAGGAAAAAGCAAAAAATTTCAGAATTGCACCTTGCAATGTGGAGATATTACTGTTTGTGCATTTACAATATTCATTGATTTTTGCCATTGAAAAACATGTTTTTTATATACCAGAAATGTTTGAAGCTACTGACTGAATGAAAGGAGCTGGCATCTCACTCTATTTGAATCTTCTTTATCATGCTAGGATTAGCAGGAAAAAGCAAAATATTTCAGAATTGCACCTTGCAATGTGGAGATATTACTGTTTGTGCATTTACAATATTCATTAATTTTTGCCATTGAAAAACATGTTTTTCATATACCAGAAATGTTTGAAGCTACTGACTGAATGAAAGGAGCTGGCATCTCACTCTCTTTGAATCTTCTTTATCATGCTAGGATTAACAGGAAAAAGCAAAAAATTTCAGAATTGCACCTTGCAATGTGGAGATATTACTGTTTGTGCATTTACAATATTCATTGATTTTTGCTATTGAAAAACGTTTTTCATATACCAGAAATGTTTGAAGCTACTGACTGAATGAAAGGAGCTGGCATCTCACTCTCTTTGAATCTTCTTTATCATGCTAGGATTAACAGGAAAAAGCAAAAAATTTCAGAATTGCACCTTGCAATGTGGAGATATTACTGTTTGTGCATTTACAATATTCATTGATTTTTGCCATTGAAAAACGTCCAGAAATGTTTGAAGCTACTGACTGAATGAAAGGAGCTGGCATCTCACTCTCTTTGAATCTTCTTTATCATGCTAGGATTAGCAGGAAAAAGCAAAAAATTTCAGAATTGCACCTTGCAATGTGGAGATATTACTGTTTGTGCATTTACAATATTCATTGATTTTTGCCATTGAAAAACATGTTTTTCATATACCAGAAATGTTTGAAGCTACTGACTGAATGAAAGGAGCTGGCATCTCACTCTCTTTGAATCTTCTTTATCATGCTAGGATTAGCAGGAAAAAGCAAAAAATTTCAGAATTGCACCTTGCAATGTGGAGATATTACTGTTTGTGCATTTACAATATTCATTGATTTTTGCCATTGAAAAACATGTTTTTCATATACCAGAAATGTTTGAAGCTACTGACTGAATGAAAGGAACTGGCATCTCACTCTCTTTGAATCTTCTTTATCATGCTAGGATTAACAGGAAAAAGCAAAAAATTTCAGAATTGCACCTTGCAATGTGGAGATATTACTGTTTGTGCATTTACAATATTCATTGATTTTTGCCATTGAAAAACATGTTTTTCATAAACCAGAAATGTTTGAAGCTACTGACTGAATGAAAGGAGCTGGCATCTCACTCTCTTTGAATCTTCTTTATCATGCTAGGATTAACAGGAAAAAGCAAAAAATTTCAGAATTGCACCTTGCAATGTGGAGATATTACTGTTTGTGCATTTACAATATTCATTGATTTTTGCCATTGAAAAACGTCCAGAAATGTTTGAAGCTACTGACTGAATGAAAGGAGCTGGCATCTCACTCTCTTTGAATCTTCTTTATCATGCTAGGATTAGCAGGAAAAAGGAAAAAATTTCAGAATTGCACCTTGCAATGTGGAGATATTACTGTTTGTGCATTTACAATATTCATTGATTTTTGCCATTGAAAAACATGTTTTTCATATACCAGAAATGTTTGAAGCTACTGACTGAATGAAAGGAGCTGGCATCTCACTCTCTTTGTATCTTCTTTATCATGCTAGGATTAGCAGGAAAAAGCAAAAAATTTCAGAATTGCACCTTGCAATGTGGAGATATTACTGTTTGTGCATTTACAATATTCATTGATTTTTGCCATTGAAAAACATGTTTTTCATATACCAGAAATGTTTGAAGCTACTGACTGAATGAAAGGAGCTGGCATCTCACTCTCTTTGAATCTTCTTTATCATGCTAGGATTAGCAGGAAAAAGCAAAATATTTCAGAATTGCACCTTGCAATGTGGAGATATTACTGTTTGTGCATTTACAATATTCATTGATTTTTGCCATTGAAAAACATGTTTTTCATATACCAGAAATGTTTGAAGCTACTGACTGAATGAAAGGAGCTGGCATCTCACTCTCTTTGAATCTTCTTTATCATGCTAGGATTAACAGGAAAAAGCAAAAAATTTCAGAATTGCACCTTGCAATGTGGAGATATTACTGTTTGTGCATTTACAATATTCATTGATTTTTGCCATTGAAAAACATGTTTTTCATATACCAGAAATGTTTGAAGCTACTGACTGAATGAAAGGAGCTGGCATCTCACTCTCTTTGAATCTTCTTTATCATGCTAGGATTAACAGGAAAAAGCAAAAAATTTCAGAATTGCACCTTGCAATGTGGAGATATTACTGTTTGTGCATTTACAATATTCATTGATTTTTGCCATTGAAAAACGTCCAGAAATGTTTGAAGCTACTGACTGAATGAAAGGAGCTGGCATCTCACTCTCTTTGAATCTTCTTTATCATGCTAGGATTAGCAGGAAAAGCAAAAAATTTCAGAATTGCACCTTGCAATGTGGAGATATTACTGTTTGTGCATTTACAATATTCATTGATTTTTGCCATTGAAAAACGTCCAGAAATGTTTGAAGCTACTGACTGAATGTAAGGAGCTGGCATCTCACTCTCTTTGAATCTTCTTTATCATGCTAGGATTAGCAGGAAAAAGCAAAAAATTTCAGAATTGCACCTTGCAATGTGGAGATATTACTGTTTGTGCATTTACAATATTCATTGATTTTTGCCATTGAAAAACATGTTTTTCATATACCAGAAATGTTTGAAGCTACTGACTGAATGAAAGGAGCTGGCATCTCACTCTCTTTGAATCTTCTTTATCATGCTAGGATTAGCAGGAAAAAGCAAAAAATTTCAGAATTGCACCTTGCAATGTGGAGATATTACTGTTTGTGCATTTACAATATTCATTGATTTTTGCCATTGAAAAACATGTTTTTCATATACCAGAAATGTTTGAAGCTACTGACTGAATGAAAGGAGCTGGCATCTCACTCTCTTTGAATCTTCTTTATCATGCTAGGATTAACAGGAAAAAGCAAAAAATTTCAGAATTGCACCTTGCAATGTGGAGATATTACTGTTTGTGCATTTACAATATTCATTGATTTTTGCCATTGAAAAACATGTTTTTCATATACCAGAAATGTTTGAAGCTACTGTCTGAATGAAAGGAGCTGGCATCTCACTCTCTTTGAATCTTCTTTATCATGCTAGGATTAACAGGAAAAAGCAAAAAATTTCAGAATTGCACCTTGCAATGTGGAGATATTACTGTTTGTGCATTTACAATATTCATTGATTTTTGCCATTGAAAAATGTCCAGAAATGTTTAAAGCTACTGACTGAATGAAAGGAGCTGGCATCTCACTCTCTTTGAATCTTCTTTATCATGCTAGGATTAGCAGGAAAAAGCAAAAAATTTCAGAATTGCACCTTGCAATGTGGAGATATTACTGTTTGTGCATTTACAATATTCATTGATTTTTGCCATTGAAAAACGTCCAGAAATGTTTGAAGCTACTGACTGAATGAAAGGAGCTGGCATCTCACTCTCTTTGAATCTTCTTTATCATGCTAGGATTAGCAGGAAAAAGCAAAAAATTTCAGAATTGCACCTTGCAATGTGGAGATATTACTGTTTGTGCATTTACAATATTCATTGATTTTTGCCATTGAAAAACATGTTTTTCATATACCAGAAATGTTTGAAGCTACTGACTGAATGAAAGGAGCTGGCATCTCACTCTCTTTGAATCTTCTTTATCATTCTAGGATTAGCAGGAAAAAGCAAAAAATTTCAGAATTGCACCTTGCAATGTGGAGATATTACTGTTTGTGCATTTACAATATTCATTGATTTTTGCCATTGAAAAACATGTTTTTCATATACCAGAAATGTTTGAAGCTACTGACTGAATGAAAGGAGCTGGCATCTCACTCTCTTTGAATCTTCTTTATCATGCTAGGATTAACAGGAAAAAGCAAAAAATTTCAGAATTGCACCTTGCAATGTGGAGATATTACTGTTTGTGCATTTACAATATTCATTGATTTTTGCCATTGAAAAATATGTTTTTCATATACCAGAAATGTTTGAAGCTACTGACTGAATGAAAGGAGCTGGCATCTCACTCTCTTTGAATCTTCTTTATCATGCTAGGATTAACAGGAAAAAGCAAAAAATTTCAGAATTGCACCTTGCAATGTGGAGATATTACTGTTTGTGCATTTACAATATTCATTGATTTTTGCCATTGAAAAACATGTTTTTCATATACCAGAAATGTTTGAAGCTACTGACTGAATGAAAGGAGCTGGCATCTCACTCTCTTTGAATCTTCTTTATCATGCTAGGATTAGCAGGAAAAAGCAAAAAATTTCAGAATTGCACCTTGCAATGTGGAGATATTACTGTTTGTGCATTTACAATATTCATTGATTTTTGCCATTGAAAAACATGTTTTTCATATACCAGAAATGTTTGAAGCTACTGACTGAATGAAAGGAACTGGCATCTCACTCTCTTTGAATCTTCTTTATCATGCTAGGATTAACAGGAAAAAGCAAAAAATTTCAGAATTGCACCTTGCAATGTGGAGATATTACTGTTTGTGCATTTACAATATTCATTGATTTTTGCCATTGAAAAACGTCCAGAAATGTTTGAAGCTACTGACTGAATGAAAGGAGCTGGCATCTCACTCTCTTTGAATCTTCTTTATCATGCTAGGATTAACAGGAAAAAGCAAAAAATTTCAGAATTGCACCTTGCAATGTGGAGATATTACTGTTTGTGCATTTACAATATTCATTGATTTTTGCCATTGAAAAACATGTTTTTCATATACCAGAAATGTTTGAAGCTACTGACTGAATGAAAGGAGCTGGCATCTCACTCTCTTTGAATCTTCTTTATCATGCTAGGATTAACAGGAAAAAGCAAAAAATTTCAGAATTGCACCTTGCAATGTGGAGATATTACTGTTTGTGCATTTACAATATTCATTGATTTTTGCCATTGAAAAACGTCCAGAAATGTTTGAAGCTACTGACTGAATGAAAGGAGCTGGCATCTCACTCTCTTTGAATCTTCTTTATCATGCTAGGATTAGCAGGAAAAAGGAAAAAATTTCAGAATTGCACCTTGCAATGTGGAGATATTACTGTTTGTGCATTTACAATATTCATTGATTTTTGCCATTGAAAAACATGTTTTTCATATACCAGAAATGTTTGAAGCTACTGACTGAATGAAAGGAGCTGGCATCTCACTCTCTTTGAATCTTCTTTATCATGCTAGGATTAACAGGAAAAAGCAAAAAATTTCAGAATTGCACCTTGCAATGTGGAGATATTACTGTTTGTGCATTTACAATATTCATTGATTTTTGCCATTGAAAAACATGTTTTTCATATACCAGAAATGTTTGAAGCTACTGACTGAATGAAAGGAGCTGGCATCTCACTCTCTTTGAATCTTCATTATCATGCTAGGATTAACAGGAAAAAGCAAAAAATTTCAGAATTGCACCTTGCAATGTGGAGATATTACTGTTTGTGCATTTACAATATTCATTGATTTTTGCCATTGAAAAACGTCCAGAAATGTTTGAAGCTACTGACTGAATGAAAGGAGCTGGCATCTCACTCTCTTTGAATCTTCTTTATCATGCTAGGATTAGCAGGAAAAAGGAAAAAATTTCAGAATTGCACCTTGCAATGTGGAAATATTACTGTTTGTGCATTTACAATATTCATTGATTTTTGCCATTGAAAAACATGTTTTTCATATACCAGAAATGTTTGAAGCTACTGACTGAATGAAAGGAGCTGGCATCTCACTCTCTTTGAATCTTCTTTATCATGCTAGGATTAACAGGAAAAAGCAAAAAATTTCAGAATTGCACCTTGCAATGTGGAGATATTACTGTTTGTGCATTTACAATATTCATTGATTTTTGCCATTGAAAAACATGTTTTTCATATACCAGAAATGTTTGAAGCTACTGACTGAATGAAAGGAGCTGGCATCTCACTCTCTTTGAATCTTCTTTATCATGCTAGGATTAACAGGAAAAAGCAAAAAATTTCAGAATTGCACCTTGCAATGTGGAGATATTACTGTTTGTGCATTTACAATATTCATTGATTTTTGCCATTGAAAAACGTCCAGAAATGTTTGAAGCTACTGACTGAATGAAAGGAGCTGGCATCTCACTCTCTTTGAATCTTCTTTATCATGCTAGGATTAGCAGGAAAAAGCAAAAAATTTCTGAATTGCACCTTGCAATGTGGAGATATTACTGTTTGTGCATTTACAATATTCATTGATTTTTGCCATTGAAAAACATGTTTTTCATATACCAGAAATGTTTGAAGCTACTGACTGAATGAAAGGAGCTGGCATCTCACTCTCTTTGAATCTTCTTTATCATGCTAGGATTAGCAGGAAAAAGCAAAAAATTTCAGAATTGCACCTTGCAATGTGGAGATATTACTGTTTGTGCATTTACAATATTCATTGATTTTTGCCATTGAAAAACATGTTTTTCATATACCAGAAATGTTTGAAGCTACTGACTGAATGAAAGGAGCTGGCATCTCACTCTCTTTGAATCTTCTTTATCATGCTAGGATTAACAGGAAAAAGCAAAAAATTTCAGAATTGCACCTTGCAATGTGGAGATATTACTGTTTGTGCATTTACAATATTCATTGATTTTTGCCATTGAAAAACATGTTTTTCATATACCAGAAATGTTTGAAGCTACTGACTGAATGAAAGGAGCTGGCATCTCACTCTCTTTGAATCTTCTTTATCATGCTAGGATTAGCAGGAAAAAGCAAAAAATTTCAGAATTGCACCTTGCAATGTGGAGATATTACTGTTTGTGCATTTACAATATTCATTGATTTTTGCCATTGAAAAACATGTTTTTCATATACCAGAAATGTTTGAAGCTACTGACTGAATGAAAGGAGCTGGCATCTCACTCTCTTTGAATCTTCTTTATCATGCTAGGATTAACAGGAAAAAGCAAAAAATTTCAGAATTGCACCTTGCAATGTGGAGATATTACTGTTTGTGCATTTACAATATTCATTGATTTTTGCCATTGAAAAACGTCCAGAAATGTTTGAAGCTACTGACTGAATGAAAGGAGCTGGCATCTCACTCTCTTTGAATCTTCTTTATCATGCTAGGATTAGCAGGAAAAAGCAAAAAATTTCAGAATTGCACCTTGCAATGTGGAGATATTACTGTTTGTGCATTTACAATATTCATTGATTTTTGCCATTGAAAAACATGTTTTTCATATACCAGAAATGTTTGAAGCTACTGACTGAATGAAAGGAGCTGGCATCTCACTCTCTTTGAATCTTCTTTATCATGCTAGGATTAACAGGAAAAAGCAAAAAATTTCAGAATTGCACCTTGCAATGTGGAGATATTACTGTTTGTGCATTTACAATATTCATTGATTTTTGCCATTGAAAAACATGTTTTTCATATACCAGAAATGTTTGAAGCTACTGACTGAATGAAAGGAGCTGGCATCTCACTCTCTTTGAATCTTCTTTATCATGCTAGGATTAACAGGAAAAAGCAAAAAATTTCAGAATTGCACCTTGCAATGTGGAGATATTACTGTTTGTGCATTTACAATATTCATTGATTTTTGCCATTGAAAAACATGTTTTTCATATACCAGAAATGTTTGAAGCTACTGACTGAACGAAAGGAGCTGGCATCTCACTCTCTTTGAATCTTCTTTATCATGCTAGGATTAGCAGGAAAAAGCAAAAAATTTCAGAATTGCACCTTGCAATGTGGAGATATTACTGTTTGTGCATTTACAATATTCATTGATTTTTGCCATTGAAAAACATGTTTTTCATATACCAGAAATGTTTGAAGCTACTGACTGAATGAAAGGAGCTGGCATCTCACTCTCTTTGAATCTTCTTTATCATGCTAGGATTAACAGGAAAAAGCAAAAAATTTCAGAATTGCACCTTGCAATGTGGAGATATTACTGTTTGTGCATTTACAATATTCATTGATTTTTGCCATTGAAAAACATGTTTTTCATATACCAGAAATGTTTGAAGCTACTGACTGAATGAAAGGAGCTGGCATCTCACTCTCTTTGAATCTTCTTTATCATGCTAGGATTAACAGGAAAAAGCAAAAAATTTCAGAATTGCACCTTGCAATGTGGAGATATTACTGTTTGTGCATTTACAATATTCATTGATTTTTGCCATTGAAAAACATGTTTTTCATATACCAGAAATGTTTGAAGCTACTGACTGAACGAAAGGAGCTGGCATCTCACTCTCTTTGAATCTTCTTTATCATGCTAGGATTAGCAGGAAAAAGCAAAAAATTTCAGAATTGCACCTTGCAATGTGGAGATATTACTGTTTGTGCATTTACAATATTCATTGATTTTTGCCATTGAAAAACATGTTTTTCATATACCAGAAATGTTTGAAGCTACTGACTGAATGAAAGGAGCTGGCATCTCACTCTCTTTGAATCTTCTTTATCATGCTAGGATTAACAGGAAAAAGCAAAAAATTTCAGAATTGCACCTTGCAATGTGGAGATATTACTGTTTGTGCATTTACAATATTCATTGATTTTTGCCATTGAAAAACGTTCCAGAAATGTTTGAAGCTACTGACTGAATGAAAGGAGCTGGCATCTCACTCTCTTTGAATCTTCTTTATCATGCTAGGATTAGCAGGAAAAAGCAAAAAATTTCAGAATTGCACCTTGCAATGTGGAGATATTACTGTTTGTGCATTTACAATATTCATTGATTTTTGCCATTGAAAAACATGTTTTTCATATACCAGAAATGTTTGAAGCTACTGACTGAATGAAAGGAGCTGGCATCTCACTCTCTTTGAATCTTCTTTATCATGCTAGGATTAGCAGGAAAAAGCAAAAAATTTCAGAATTGCACCTTGCAATGTGGAGATATTACTGTTTGTGCATTTACAATATTCATTGATTTTTGCCATTGAAAAACATGTTTTTCATATACCAGAAATGTTTGAAGCTACTGACTGAATGAAAGGAGCTGGCATCTCACTCTCTTTGAATCTTCTTTATCATGCTAGGATTAACAGGAAAAAGCAAAAAATTTCAGAATTGCACCTTGCAATGTGGAGATATTACTGTTTGTGCATTTACAATATTCATTGATTTTTGCCATTGAAAAACATGTTTTTCATATACCAGAAATGTTTGAAGCTACTGACTGAATGAAAGGAGCTGGCATCTCACTCTCTTTGAATCTTCTTTATCATGCTAGGATTAGCAGGAAAAAGCAAAAAATTTCAGAATTGCACCTTGCAATGTGGAGATATTACTGTTTGTGCATTTACAATATTCATTGATTTTTGCCATTGAAAAACATGTTTTTCATATACCAGAAATGTTTGAAGCTACTGACTGAATGAAAGGAGCTGGCATCTCACTCTCTTTGAATCTTCTTTATCATGCTAGGATTAACAGGAAAAAGCAAAAAATTTCAGAATTGCACCTTGCAATGTGGAGATATTACTGTTTGTGCATTTACAATATTCATTGATTTTTGCCATTGAAAAACGTCCAGAAATGTTTGAAGCTACTGACTGAATGAAAGGAGCTGGCATCTCACTCTCTTTGAATCTTCTTTATCATGCTAGGATTAGCAGGAAAAAGCAAAAAATTTCAGAATTGCACCTTGCAATGTGGAGATATTACTGTTTGTGCATTTACAATATTCATTGATTTTTGCCATTGAAAAACATGTTTTTCATATACCAGAAATGTTTGAAGCTACTGACTGAATGAAAGGAGCTGGCATCTCACTCTCTTTGAATCTTCTTTATCATGCTAGGATTAACAGGAAAAAGCAAAAAATTTCAGAATTGCACCTTGCAATGTGGAGATATTACTGTTTGTGCATTTACAATATTCATTGATTTTTGCCATTGAAAAACATGTTTTTCATATACCAGAAATGTTTGAAGCTACTGACTGAATGAAAGGAGCTGGCATCTCACTCTCTTTGAATCTTCTTTATCATGCTAGGATTAACAGGAAAAAGCAAAAAATTTCAGAATTGCACCTTGCAATGTGGAGATATTACTGTTTGTGCATTTACAATATTCATTGATTTTTGCCATTGAAAAACATGTTTTTCATATACCAGAAATGTTTGAAGCTACTGACTGAACGAAAGGAGCTGGCATCTCACTCTCTTTGAATCTTCTTTATCATGCTAGGATTAGCAGGAAAAAGCAAAAAATTTCAGAATTGCACCTTGCAATGTGGAGATATTACTGTTTGTGCATTTACAATATTCATTGATTTTTGCCATTGAAAAACATGTTTTTCATATACCAGAAATGTTTGAAGCTACTGACTGAATGAAAGGAGCTGGCATCTCACTCTCTTTGAATCTTCTTTATCATGCTAGGATTAACAGGAAAAAGCAAAAAATTTCAGAATTGCACCTTGCAATGTGGAGATATTACTGTTTGTGCATTTACAATATTCATTGATTTTTGCCATTGAAAAACATGTTTTTCATATACCAGAAATGTTTGAAGCTACTGACTGAATGAAAGGAGCTGGCATCTCACTCTCTTTGAATCTTCTTTATCATGCTAGGATTAACAGGAAAAAGCAAAAAATTTCAGAATTGCACCTTGCAATGTGGAGATATTACTGTTTGTGCATTTACAATATTCATTGATTTTTGCCATTGAAAAACATGTTTTTCATATACCAGAAATGTTTGAAGCTACTGACTGAACGAAAGGAGCTGGCATCTCACTCTCTTTGAATCTTCTTTATCATGCTAGGATTAGCAGGAAAAAGCAAAAAATTTCAGAATTGCACCTTGCAATGTGGAGATATTACTGTTTGTGCATTTACAATATTCATTGATTTTTGCCATTGAAAAACATGTTTTTCATATACCAGAAATGTTTGAAGCTACTGACTGAATGAAAGGAGCTGGCATCTCACTCTCTTTGAATCTTCTTTATCATGCTAGGATTAACAGGAAAAAGCAAAAAATTTCAGAATTGCACCTTGCAATGTGGAGATATTACTGTTTGTGCATTTACAATATTCATTGATTTTTGCCATTGAAAAACATGTTTTTCATATACCAGAAATGTTTGAAGCTACTGACTGAATGAAAGGAGCTGGCATCTCACTCTCTTTGAATCTTCTTTATCATGCTAGGATTAACAGGAAAAAGCAAAAAATTTCAGAATTGCACCTTGCAATGTGGAGATATTACTGTTTGTGCATTTACAATATTCATTGATTTTTGCCATTGAAAAACATGTTTTTCATATACCAGAAATGTTTGAAGCTACTGACTGAACGAAAGGAGCTGGCATCTCACTCTCTTTGAATCTTCTTTATCATGCTAGGATTAGCAGGAAAAAGCAAAAAATTTCAGAATTGCACCTTGCAATGTGGAGATATTACTGTTTGTGCATTTACAATATTCATTGATTTTTGCCATTGAAAAACATGTTTTTCATATACCAGAAATGTTTGAAGCTACTGACTGAATGAAAGGAGCTGGCATCTCACTCTCTTTGAATCTTCTTTATCATGCTAGGATTAACAGGAAAAAGCAAAAAATTTCAGAATTGCACCTTGCAATGTGGAGATATTACTGTTTGTGCATTTACAATATTCATTGATTTTTGCCATTGAAAAACGTCCAGAAATGTTTGAAGCTACTGACTGAATGAAAGGAGCTGGCATCTCACTCTCTTTGAATCTTCTTTATCATGCTAGGATTAGCAGGAAAAAGCAAAAAATTTCAGAATTGCACCTTGCAATGTGGAGATATTACTGTTTGTGCATTTACAATATTCATTGATTTTTGCCATTGAAAAACATGTTTTTCATATACCAGAAATGTTTGAAGCTACTGACTGAATGAAAGGAGCTGGCATCTCACTCTCTTTGAATCTTCATTATCATGCTAGGATTAGCAGGAAAAAGCAAAAAATTTCAGAATTGCACCTTGCAATGTGGAGATATTACTGTTTGTGCATTTACAATATTCATTGATTTTTGCCATTGAAAAACGTCCAGAAATGTTTGAAGCTACTGACTGAATGAAAGGAGCTGGCATCTCACTCTCTTTGAATCTTCTTTATCATGCTAGGATTAGCAGGAAAAAGCAAAAAATTTCAGAATTGCACCTTGCAATGTGGAGATATTACTGTTTGTGCATTTACAATATTCATTGATTTTTGCCATTGAAAAACATGTTTTTCATATACCAGAAATGTTTGAAGCTACTGACTGAATGAAAGGAGCTGGCATCTCACTCTCTTTGAATCTTCTTTATCATGCTATGATTAGCAGGAAAAAGCAAAAAATTTCAGAATTGCACCTTGCAATGTGGAGATATTACTGTTTGTGCATTTACAATATTCATTGATTTTTGCCATTGAAAAACGTCCAGAAATGTTTGAAGCTACTGACTGAATGAAAGGAGCTGGCATCTCACTCTCTTTGAATCTTCTTTATCATGCTAGGATTAGCAGGAAAAAGCAAAAAATTTCAGAATTGCACCTTGCAATGTGGAGATATTACTGTTTGTGCATTTACAATATTCATTGATTTTTGCCATTGAAAAACGTTTTTCATATACCAGAAATGTTTGAAGCTACTGACTGAATGAAAGGAGCTGGCATCTCACTCTCTTTGAATCTTCTTTATCATGCTAGGATTAACAGGAAAAAGCAAAAAATTTCAGAATTGCACCTTGCAATGTGGAGATATTACTGTTTGTGCATTTACAATATTCATTGATTTTTGCCATTGAAAAACATGTTTTTCATATACCAGAAATGTTTGAAGCTACTGACTGAACGAAAGGAGCTGGCATCTCACTCTCTTTGAATCTTCTTTATCATGCTAGGATTAGCAGGAAAAAGCAAAAAATTTCAGAATTGCACCTTGCAATGTGGAGATATTACTGTTTGTGCATTTACAATATTCATTGATTTTTGCCATTGAAAAACATGTTTTTCATATACCAGAAATGTTTGAAGCTACTGACTGAATGAAAGGAGCTGGCATCTCACTCTCTTTGAATCTTCTTTATCATGCTAGGATTAACAGGAAAAAGCAAAAAATTTCAGAATTGCACCTTGCAATGTGGAGATATTACTGTTTGTGCATTTACAATATTCATTGATTTTTGCCATTGAAAAACGTCCAGAAATGTTTGAAGCTACTGACTGAATGAAAGGAGCTGGCATCTCACTCTCTTTGAATCTTCTTTATCATGCTAGGATTAGCAGGAAAAAGCAAAAAATTTCAGAATTGCACCTTGCAATGTGGAGATATTACTGTTTGTGCATTTACAATATTCATTGATTTTTGCCATTGAAAAACATGTTTTTCATATACCAGAAATGTTTGAAGCTACTGACTGAATGAAAGGAGCTGGCATCTCACTCTCTTTGAATCTTCTTTATCATGCTAGGATTAGCAGGAAAAAGCAAAAAATTTCAGAATTGCACCTTGCAATGTGGAGATATTACTGTTTGTGCATTTACAATATTCATTAATTTTTGCCATTGAAAAACGTCCAGAAATGTTTGAAGCTACTGACTGAATGAAAGTAGCTGGCATCTCACTCTCTTTGAATCTTCTTTATCATGCTAGGATTAGCAGGAAAAAGCAAAAAATTTCAGAATTGCACCTTGCAATGTGGAGATATTACTGTTTGTGCATTTACAATATTCATTGATTTTTGCCATTGAAAAACATGTTTTTCATATACCAGAAATGTTTGAAGCTACTGACTGAATGAAAGGAGCTGGCATCTCACTCTCTTTGAATCTTCTTTATCATGCTAGGATTAGCAGGAAAAAGCAAAAAATTTCAGAATTGCACCTTGCAATGTGGAGATATTACTGTTTGTGCATTTACAATATTCATTGATTTTTGCCATTGAAAAACGTCCAGAAATGTTTGAAGCTACTGACTGAATGAAAGGAGCTGGCATCTCACTCTCTTTGAATCTTCTTTATCATGCTAGGATTAGCAGGAAAAAGCAAAAAATTTCAGAATTGCACCTTGCAATGTGGAGATATTACTGTTTGTGCATTTACAATATTCATTGATTTTTGCCATTGAAAAACGTTTTTCATATACCAGAAATGTTTGAAGCTACTGACTGAATGAAAGGAGCTGGCATCTCACTCTCTTTGAATCTTCTTTATCATGCTAGGATTAACAGGAAAAAGCAAAAAATTTCAGAATTGCACCTTGCAATGTGGAGATATTACTGTTTGTGCATTTACAATATTCATTGATTTTTGCCATTGAAAAACGTCCAGAAATGTTTGAAGCTACTGACTGAATGAAAGGAGCTGGCATCTCACTCTCTTTGAATCTTTATCATGATAGGATTAACAGGAAAAAGCTAAAAATTTCAGAATTGCACCTTGCAATGTGGAGATATTACTGTTTGTGCATTTACAATATTCATTGATTTTTGCCATTGAAAAACATGTTTTTCATATACCAGAAATGTTTGAAGCTACTGACTGAATGAAAGGAGCTGGCATCTCACTCTCTTTGAATCTTCTTTATCATGCTAGGATTAGCAGGAAAAAGCAAAAAATTTCAGAATTGCACCTTGCAATGTGGAGATATTACTGTTTGTGCATTTACAATATTCATTGATTTTTGCCATTGAAAAACATGTTTTTCATATACCAGAAATGTTTGAAGCTACTGACTGAATGAAAGGAGCTGGCATCTCACTCTCTTTGAATCTTCTTTATCATGCTAGGATTAGCAGGAAAAAGCAAAAAATTTCAGAATTGCACCTTGCAATGTGGAGATATTACTGTTTGTGCATTTACAATATTCATTGATTTTTGCCATTGAAAAACATGTTTTTCATATACCAGAAATGTTTGAAGCTACTGACTGAATGAAAGGAGCTGGCATCTCACTCTCTTTGAATCTTCTTTATCATGCTAGGATTAACAGGAAAAAGCAAAAAATTTCAGAATTGCACCTTGCAATGTGGAGATATTACTGTTTGTGCATTTACAATATTCATTGATTTTTTGCCATTGAAAAACGTCCAGAAATGTTTGAAGCTACTGACTGAATGAAAGGAGCTGGCATCTCACTCTCTTTGAATCTTCTTTATCATGCTAGGATTAGCAGGAAAAAGCAAAAAAATTTCAGAATTGCACCTTGCAATGTGGAGATATTACTGTTTGTGCATTTACAATATTCATTGATTTTTGCCATTGAAAAACATGTTTTTCATATACCAGAAATGTTTGAAGCTACTGACTGAATGAAAGGAGCTGGCATCTCACTCTCTTTGAATCTTCTTTATCATGCTAGGATTAACAGGAAAAAGCAAAAAATTTCAGAATTGCACCTTGCAATGTGGAGATATTACTGTTTGTGCATTTACAATATTCATTGATTTTTGCCATTGAAAAACATGTTTTTCATATACCAGAAATGTTTGAAGCTACTGACTGAATGAAAGGAGCTGGCATCTCACTCTCTTTGAATCTTCTTTATCATGCTAGGATTAACAGGAAAAAGCAAAAAATTTCAGAATTGCACCTTGCAATGTGGAGATATTACTGTTTGTGCATTTACAATATTCATTGATTTTTACCATTGAAAAACATGTTTTTCATATACCAGAAATGTTTGAAGCTACTGACTGAATGAAAGGAGCTGGCATCTCACTCTCTTTGAATCTTCTTTATCATGCTAGGATTAACAGGAAAAAGCAAAAAATTTCAGAATTGCACCTTGCAATGTGGAGATATTACTGTTTGTGCATTTACAATATTCATTGATTTTTGCCATTGAAAAACGTCCAGAAATGTTTGAAGCTACTGACTGAATGAAAGGAGCTGGCATCTCACTCTCTTTGAATCTTCTTTATCATGCTAGGATTAGCAGGAAAAAGGAAAAAATTTCAGAATTGCACCTTGCAATGTGGAGATATTACTGTTTGTGCATTTACAATATTCATTGATTTTTGCCATTGAAAAACATGTTTTTCATATACCAGAAATGTTTGAAGCTACTGACTGAATGAAAGGAGCTGGCATCTCACTCTCTTTGAATCTTCTTTATCATGCTAGGATTAACAGGAAAAAGCAAAAAATTTCAGAATTGCACCTTGCAATGTGGAGATATTAGTGTTTGTGCATTTACAATATTCATTGATTTTTGCCATTGAAAAACATGTTTTTCATATACCAGAAATGTTTGAAGCTACTGACTGAATGAAAGGAGCTGGCATCTCACTCTCTTTGAATCTTCTTTATCATGCTAGGATTAACAGGAAAAAGCAAAAAATTTCAGAATTGCACCTTGCAATGTGGAGATATTACTGTTTGTGCATTTACAATATTCATTGATTTTTGCCATTGAAAAACGTCCAGAAATGTTTGAAGCTACTGACTGATTGAAAGTAGCTGGCATCTCACTCTCTTTGAATCTTCTTTATCATGCTAGGATTAGCAGGAAAAATCAAAAAATTTCAGAATTGCACCTTGCAATGTGGAGATATTACTGTTTGTGCATTTACAATATTCATTGATTTTTGCCATTGAAAAACATGTTTTTCATATACCAGAAATGTTTGAAGCTACTGACTGAATGAAAGGAGCTGGCATCTCACTCTCTTTGAATCTTCTTTATCATGCTAGGATTAGCAGGAAAAAGCAAAAAATTTCAGAATTGCACCTTGCAATGTGGAGATATTACTGTTTGTGCATTTACAATATTCATTGATTTTTGCCATTGAAAAACGTCCAGAAATGTTTGAAGCTACTGACTGAATGAAAGGAGCTGGCATCTCACTCTCTTTGAATCTTCTTTATCATGCTAGGATTAGCAGGAAAAAGCAAAAAATTTCAGAATTGCACCTTGCAATGTGGAGATATTACTGTTTGTGCATTTACAATATTCATTGATTTTTGCCATTGAAAAACGTTTTTCATATACCAGAAATGTTTGAAGCTACTGACTGAATGAAAGGAGCTGGCATCTCACTCTCTTTGAATCTTCTTTATCATGCTAGGATTAACAGGAAAAAGCAAAAAATTTCAGAATTGCACCTTGCAATGTGGAGATATTACTGTTTGTGCATTTACAATATTCATTGATTTTTGCCATTGAAAAACGTCCAGAAATGTTTGAAGCTACTGACTGAATGAAAGGAGCTGGCATCTCACTCTCTTTGAATCTTTATCATGATAGGATTAACAGGAAAAAGCTAAAAATTTCAGAATTGCACCTTGCAATGTGGAGATATTACTGTTTGTGCATTTACAATATTCAATGATTTTTGCCATTGAAAAACATGTTTTTCATATACCAGAAATGTTTGAAGCTACTGACTGAATGAAAGGAGCTGGCATCTCACTCTCTTTGAATCTTCTTTATCATGCTAGGATTAGCAGGAAAAAGCAAAAAATTTCAGAATTGCACCTTGCAATGTGGAGATATTACTGTTTGTGCATTTACAATATTCATTGATTTTTGCCATTGAAAAACATGTTTTTCATATACCAGAAATGTTTGAAGCTACTGACTGAATGAAAGGAGCTGGCATCTCACTCTCTTTGAATCTTCTTTATCATGCTAGGATTAGCAGGAAAAAGCAAAAAATTTCAGAATTGCACCTTGCAATGTGGAGATATTACTGTTTGTGCATTTACAATATTCATTGATTTTTGCCATTGAAAAACATGTTTTTCATATACCAGAAATGTTTGAAGCTACTGACTGAATGAAAGGAGCTGGCATCTCACTCTCTTTGAATCTTCTTTATCATGCTAGGATTAACAGGAAAAAGCAAAAAATTTCAGAATTGCACCTTGCAATGTGGAGATATTACTGTTTGTGCATTTACAATATTCATTGATTTTTGCCATTGAAAAACGTCCAGAAATGTTTGAAGCTACTGACTGAATGAAAGGAGCTGGCATCTCACTCTCTTTGAATCTTCTTTATCATGCTAGGATTAGCAGGAAAAAGCAAAAAAATTTCAGAATTGCACCTTGCAATGTGGAGATATTACTGTTTGTGCATTTACAATATTCATTGATTTTTGCCATTGAAAAACATGTTTTTCATATACCAGAAATGTTTGAAGCTACTGACTGAATGAAAGGAGCTGGCATCTCACTCTCTTTGAATCTTCTTTATCATGCTAGGATTAACAGGAAAAAGCAAAAAATTTCAGAATTGCACCTTGCAATGTGGAGATATTACTGTTTGTGCATTTACAATATTCATTGATTTTTGCCATTGAAAAACATGTTTTTCATATACCAGAAATGTTTGAAGCTACTGACTGAATGAAAGGAGCTGGCATCTCACTCTCTTTGAATCTTCTTTATCATGCTAGGATTAACAGGAAAAAGCAAAAAATTTCAGAATTGCACCTTGCAATGTGGAGATATTACTGTTTGTGCATTTACAATATTCATTGATTTTTACCATTGAAAAACATGTTTTTCATATACCAGAAATGTTTGAAGCTACTGACTGAATGAAAGGAGCTGGCATCTCACTCTCTTTGAATCTTCTTTATCATGCTAGGATTAACAGGAAAAAGCAAAAAATTTCAGAATTGCACCTTGCAATGTGGAGATATTACTGTTTGTGCATTTACAATATTCATTGATTTTTGCCATTGAAAAACGTCCAGAAATGTTTGAAGCTACTGACTGAATGAAAGGAGCTGGCATCTCACTCTCTTTGAATCTTCTTTATCATGCTAGGATTAGCAGGAAAAAGGAAAAAATTTCAGAATTGCACCTTGCAATGTGGAGATATTACTGTTTGTGCATTTACAATATTCATTGATTTTTGCCATTGAAAAACATGTTTTTCATATACCAGAAATGTTTGAAGCTACTGACTGAATGAAAGGAGCTGGCATCTCACTCTCTTTGAATCTTCTTTATCATGCTAGGATTAACAGGAAAAAGCAAAAAATTTCAGAATTGCACCTTGCAATGTGGAGATATTAGTGTTTGTGCATTTACAATATTCATTGATTTTTGCCATTGAAAAACATGTTTTTCATATACCAGAAATGTTTGAAGCTACTGACTGAATGAAAGGAGCTGGCATCTCACTCTCTTTGAATCTTCTTTATCATGCTAGGATTAACAGGAAAAAGCAAAAAATTTCAGAATTGCACCTTGCAATGTGGAGATATTACTGTTTGTGCATTTACAATATTCATTGATTTTTGCCATTGAAAAACGTAAAGAAATGTTTGAAGCTACTGACTGAATGAAAGGAGCTGGCATCTCACTCTCTTTGAATCTTCTTTATCATGCTAGGATTAGCAGGAAAAAGCAAAAAATTTCTGAATTGCACCTTGCAATGTGGAGATATTACTGTTTGTGCATTTACAATATTCATTGATTTTTGCCATTGAAAAACATGTTTTTCATATACCAGAAATGTTTGAAGCTACTGACTGAATGAAAGGAGCTGGCATCTCACTCTCTTTGAATCTTCTTTATCATGCTAGGATTAACAGGAAAAAGCAAAAAATTTCAGAATTGCACCTTGCAATGTGGAGATATTACTGTTTGTGCATTTACAATATTCATTGATTTTTGCCATTGAAAAACATGTTTTTCATATACCAGAAATGTTTGAAGCTACTGACTGAATGAAAGGAGCTGGCATCTCACTCTCTTTGAATCTTCTTTATCATGCTAGGATTAGCAGGAAAAAGCAAAAAATTTCAGAATTGCACCTTGCAATGTGGAGATATTACTGTTTGTGCATTTACAATATTCATTGATTTTTGCCATTGAAAAACATGTTTTTCATATACCAGAAATGTTTGAAGCTACTGACTGACTGAAAGGAGCTGGCATCTCACTCTCTTTGAATCTTCTTTATCATGCTAGGATTAACAGGAAAAAGCAAAAAATTTCAGAATTGCACCTTGCAATGTGGAGATATTACTGTTTGTGCATTTACAATATTCATTGATTTTTGCCATTGAAAAACATGTTTTTCATATACCAGAAATGTTTGAAGCTACTGACTGAATGAAAGGAGCTGGCATCTCACTCTCTTTGAATCTTCTTTATCATGCTAGGATTAACAGGAAAAAGCAAAAAATTTCAGAATTGCACCTTGCAATGTGGAGATATTACTGTTTGTGCATTTACAATATTCATTGATTTTTGCCATTGAAAAACATGTTTTTCATATACCAGAAATGTTTGAAGCTACTGACTGAACGAAAGGAGCTGGCATCTCACTCTCTTTGAATCTTCTTTATCATGCTAGGATTAGCAGGAAAAAGCAAAAAATTTCAGAATTGCACCTTGCAATGTGGAGATATTACTGTTTGTGCATTTACAATATTCATTGATTTTTGCCATTGAAAAACATGTTTTTCATATACCAGAAATGTTTGAAGCTACTGACTGAATGAAAGGAGCTGGCATCTCACTCTCTTTGAATCTTCTTTATCATGCTAGGATTAACAGGAAAAAGCAAAAAATTTCAGAATTGCACCTTGCAATGTGGAGATATTACTGTTTGTGCATTTACAATATTCATTGATTTTTGCCATTGAAAAACATGTTTTTCATATACCAGAAATGTTTGAAGCTACTGACTGAATGAAAGGAGCTGGCATCTCACTCTCTTTGAATCTTCTTTATCATGCTAGGATTAACAGGAAAAAGCAAAAAATTTCAGAATTGCACCTTGCAATGTGGAGATATTACTGTTTGTGCATTTACAATATTCATTGATTTTTGCCATTGAAAAACATGTTTTTCATATACCAGAAATGTTTGAAGCTACTGACTGAACGAAAGGAGCTGGCATCTCACTCTCTTTGAATCTTCTTTATCATGCTAGGATTAGCAGGAAAAAGCAAAAAATTTCAGAATTGCACCTTGCAATGTGGAGATATTACTGTTTGTGCATTTACAATATTCATTGATTTTTGCCATTGAAAAACATGTTTTTCATATACCAGAAATGTTTGAAGCTACTGACTGAATGAAAGGAGCTGGCATCTCACTCTCTTTGAATCTTCTTTATCATGCTAGGATTAACAGGAAAAAGCAAAAAATTTCAGAATTGCACCTTGCAATGTGGAGATATTACTGTTTGTGCATTTACAATATTCATTGATTTTTGCCATTGAAAAACGTCCAGAAATGTTTGAAGCTACTGACTGAATGAAAGGAGCTGGCATCTCACTCTCTTTGAATCTTCTTTATCATGCTAGGATTAGCAGGAAAAAGCAAAAAATTTCAGAATTGCACCTTGCAATGTGGAGATATTACTGTTTGTGCATTTACAATATTCATTGATTTTTGCCATTGAAAAACATGTTTTTCATATACCAGAAATGTTTGAAGCTACTGACTGAATGAAAGGAGCTGGCATCTCACTCTCTTTGAATCTTCTTTATCATGCTAGGATTAGCAGGAAAAAGCAAAAAATTTCAGAATTGCACCTTGCAATGTGGAGATATTACTGTTTGTGCATTTACAATATTCATTGATTTTTGCCATTGAAAAACGTCCAGAAATGTTTGAAGCTACTGACTGAATGAAAGGAGCTGGCATCTCACTCTCTTTGAATCTTCTTTATCATGCTAGGATTAGCAGGAAAAAGCAAAAAATTTCAGAATTGCACCTTGCAATGTGGAGATATTACTGTTTGTGCATTTACAATATTCATTGATTTTTGCCATTGAAAAACATGTTTTTCATATACCAGAAATGTTTGAAGCTACTGACTGAATGAAAAGAGCTGGCATCTCACTCTCTTTGAATCTTCTTTATCATGCTAGGATTAGCAGGAAAAAGCAAAAAATTTCAGAATTGCACCTTGCAATGTGGAGATATTACTGTTTGTGCATTTACAATATTCATTGATTTTTGCCATTGAAAAACGTCCAGAAATGTTTGAAGCTACTGACTGAATGAAAGGAGCTGGCATCTCACTCTCTTTGAATCTTCTTTATCATGCTAGGATTAGCAGGAAAAAGCAAAAAATTTCAGAATTGCACCTTGCAATGTGGAGATATTACTGTTTGTGCATTTACAATATTCATTGATTTTTGCCATTGAAAAACGTTTTTCATATACCAGAAATGTTTGAAGCTACTGACTGAATGAAAGGAGCTGGCATCTCACTCTCTTTGAATCTTCTTTATCATGCTAGGATTAACAGGAAAAAGCAAAAAATTTCAGAATTGCACCTTGCAATGTGGAGATATTACTGTTTGTGCATTTACAATATTCATTGATTTTTGCCATTGAAAAACATGTTTTTCATATACCAGAAATGTTTGAAGCTACTGACTGAACGAAAGGAGCTGGCATCTCACTCTCTTTGAATCTTCTTTATCATGCTAGGATTAGCAGGAAAAAGCAAAAAATTTCAGAATTGCACCTTGCAATGTGGAGATATTACTGTTTGTGCATTTACAATATTCATTGATTTTTGCCATTGAAAAACATGTTTTTCATATACCAGAAATGTTTGAAGCTACTGACTGAATGAAAGGAGCTGGCATCTCACTCTCTTTGAATCTTCTTTATCATGCTAGGATTAACAGGAATAAGCAAAAAATTTCAGAATTGCACCTTGCAATGTGGAGATATTACTGTTTGTGCATTTACAATATTCATTGATTTTTGCCATTGAAAAACGTCCAGAAATGTTTGAAGCTACTGACTGAATGAAAGGAGCTGGCATCTCACTCTCTTTGAATCTTCTTTATCATGCTAGGATTAGCAGGAAAAAGCAAAAAATTTCAGAATTGCACCTTGCAATGTGGAGATATTACTGTTTGTGCATTTACAATATTCATTGATTTTTGCCATTGAAAAACATGTTTTTCATATACCAGAAATGTTTGAAGCTACTGACTGAATGAAAGGAGCTGGCATCTCACTCTCTTTGAATCTTCTTTATCATGCTAGGATTAGCAGGAAAAAGCAAAAAATTTCAGAATTGCACCTTGCAATGTGGAGATATTACTGTTTGTGCATTTACAATATTCATTAATTTTTGCCATTGAAAAACGTCCAGAAATGTTTGAAGCTACTGACTGAATGAAAGGAGCTGGCATCTCACTCTCTTTGAATCTTCTTTATCATGCTAGGATTAGCAGGAAAAAGCAAAAAAATTCAGAATTGCACCTTGCAATGTGGAGATATTACTGTTTGTGCATTTACAATATTCATTGATTTTTGCCATTGAAAAACATGTTTTTCATATACCAGAAATGTTTGAAGCTACTGACTGAATGAAAGGAGCTGGCATCTCACTCTCTTTGAATCTTCTTTATCATGCTAGGATTAGCAGGAAAAAGCAAAAAATTTCAGAATTGCACCTTGCAATGTGGAGATATTACTGTTTGTGCATTTACAATATTCATTGATTTTTGCCATTGAAAAACGTCCAGAAATGTTTGAAGCTACTGACTGAATGAAAGGAGCTGGCATCTCACTCTCTTTGAATCTTCTTTATCATGCTAGGATTAGCAGGAAAAAGCAAAAAATTTCAAAATTGCACCTTGCAATGTGGAGATATTACTGTTTGTGCATTTACAATATTCATTGATTTTTGCCATTGAAAAACGTTTTTCATATACCAGAAATGTTTGAAGCTACTGACTGAATGAAAGGAGCTGGCATCTCACTCTCTTTGAATCTTCTTTATCATGCTAGGATTAACAGGAAAAAGCAAAAAATTTCAGAATTGCACCTTGCAATGTGGAGATATTACTGTTTGTGCATTTACAATATTCATTGATTTTTGCCATTGAAAAACATCCAGAAATGTTTGAAGCTACTGACTGAATGAAAGGAGCTGGCATCTCACTCTCTTTGAATCTTTATCATGCTAGGATTAAAAGGAAAAAGCTAAAAATTTCAGAATTGCACCTTGCAATGTGGAGATATTACTGTTTGTGCATTTACAATATTCATTGATTTTTGCCATTGAAAAACATGTTTTTCATATACCAGAAATGTTTGAAGCTACTGACTGAATGAAAGGAGCTGGCATCTCACTCTCTTTGAATCTTCTTTATCATGCTAGGATTAGCAGGAAAAAGCAAAAAATTTCAGAATTGCACCTTGCAATGTGGAGATATTACTGTTTGTGCATTTACAATATTCATTGATTTTTGCCATTGAAAAACATGTTTTTCATATACCAGAAATGTTTGAAGCTACTGACTGAATGAAAGGAGCTGGCATCTCACTCTCTTTGAATCTTCTTTATCATGCTAGGATTAACAGGAAAAAGCAAAAAATTTCAGAATTGCACCTTGCAATGTGGAGATATTACTGTTTGTGCATTTACAATATTCATTGATTTTTGCCATTGAAAAACGTCCAGAAATGTTTGAAGCTACTGACTGAATGAAAGGAGCTGGCATCTCACTCTCTTTGAATCTTCTTTATCATGCTAGGATTAGCAGGAAAAAGCAAAAAAATTTCAGAATTGCACCTTGCAATGTGGAGATATTACTGTTTGTGCATTTACAATATTCATTGATTTTTGCCATTGAAAAACATGTTTTTCATATACCAGAAATGTTTGAAGCTACTGACTGAATGAAAGGAGCTGGCATCTCACTCTCTTTGAATCTTCTTTATCATGCTAGGATTAACAGGAAAAAGCAAAAAAATTTCAGAATTGCACCTTGCAATGTGGAGATATTACTGTTTGTGCATTTACAATATTCATTGATTTTTGCCATTGAAAAACATGTTTTTCATATACCAGAAATGTTTGAAGCTACTGACTGAATGAAAGGAGCTGGCATCTCACTCTCTTTGAATCTTCTTTATCATGCTAGGATTAACAGGAAAAAGCAAAAAATTTCAGAATTGCACCTTGCAATGTGGAGATATTACTGTTTGTGCATTTACAATATTCATTGATTTTTGCCATTGAAAAACGTCCAGAAATGTTTGAAGCTACTGACTGAATGAAAGGAGCTGGCATCTCACTCTCTTTGAATCTTCTTTATCATGCTAGGATTAGCAGGAAAAAGCAAAAAATTTCTGAATTGCACCTTGCAATGTGGAGATATTACTGTTTGTGCATTTACAATATTCATTGATTTTTGCCATTGAAAAACATGTTTTTCATATACCAGAAATGTTTGAAGCTACTGACTGAATGAAAGGAGCTGGCATCTCACTCTCTTTGAATCTTCTTTATCATGCTAGGATTAGCAGGAAAAAGCAAAAAATTTCAGAATTGCACCTTGCAATGTGGAGATATTACTGTTTGTGCATTTACAATATTCATTGATTTTTGCCATTGAAAAACATGTTTTTCATATACCAGAAATGTTTGAAGCTACTGACTGAATGAAAGGAGCTGGCATCTCACTCTCTTTGAATCTTCTTTATCATGCTAGGATTAACAGGAAAAAGCAAAAAATTTCAGAATTGCACCTTGCAATGTGGAGATATTACTGTTTGTGCATTTACAATATTCATTGATTTTTGCCATTGAAAAACATGTTTTTCATATACCAGAAATGTTTGAAGCTACTGACTGAATGAAAGGAGCTGGCATCTCACTCTCTTTGAATCTTCTTTATCATGCTAGGATTAGCAGGAAAAAGCAAAAAATTTCAGAATTGCACCTTGCAATGTGGAGATATTACTGTTTGTGCATTTACAATATTCATTGATTTTTGCCATTGAAAAACATGTTTTTCATATACCAGAAATGTTTGAAGCTACTGACTGAATGAAAGGAGCTGGCATCTCACTCTCTTTGAATCTTCTTTATCATGCTAGGATTAACAGGAAAAAGCAAAAAATTTCAGAATTGCACCTTGCAATGTGGAGATATTACTGTTTGTGCATTTACAATATTCATTGATTTTTGCCATTGAAAAACGTCCAGAAATGTTTGAAGCTACTGACTGAATGAAAGGAGCTGGCATCTCACTCTCTTTGAATCTTCTTTATCATGCTAGGATTAGCAGGAAAAAGCAAAAAATTTCAGAATTGCACCTTGCAATGTGGAGATATTACTGTTTGTGCATTTACAATATTCATTGATTTTTGCCATTGAAAAACATGTTTTTCATATACCAGAAATGTTTGAAGCTACTGACTGAATGAAAGGAGCTGGCATCTCACTCTCTTTGAATCTTCTTTATCATGCTAGGATTAACAGGAAAAAGCAAAAAATTTCAGAATTGCACCTTGCAATGTGGAGATATTACTGTTTGTGCATTTACAATATTCATTGATTTTTGCCATTGAAAAACATGTTTTTCATATACCAGAAATGTTTGAAGCTACTGACTGAATGAAAGGAGCTGGCATCTCACTCTCTTTGAATCTTCTTTATCATGCTAGGATTAACAGGAAAAAGCAAAAAATTTCAGAATTGCACCTTGCAATGTGGAGATATTACTGTTTGTGCATTTACAATATTCATTGATTTTTGCCATTGAAAAACATGTTTTTCATATACCAGAAATGTTTGAAGCTACTGACTGAACGAAAGGAGCTGGCATCTCACTCTCTTTGAATCTTCTTTATCATGCTAGGATTAGCAGGAAAAAGCAAAAAATTTCAGAATTGCACCTTGCAATGTGGAGATATTACTGTTTGTGCATTTACAATATTCATTGATTTTTGCCATTGAAAAACATGTTTTTCATATACCAGAAATGTTTGAAGCTACTGACTGAATGAAAGGAGCTGGCATCTCACTCTCTTTGAATCTTCTTTATCATGCTAGGATTAACAGGAAAAAGCAAAAAATTTCAGAATTGCACCTTGCAATGTGGAGATATTACTGTTTGTGCATTTACAATATTCATTGATTTTTGCCATTGAAAAACATGTTTTTCATATACCAGAAATGTTTGAAGCTACTGACTGAATGAAAGGAGCTGGCATCTCACTCTCTTTGAATCTTCTTTATCATGCTAGGATTAACAGGAAAAAGCAAAAAATTTCAGAATTGCACCTTGCAATGTGGAGATATTACTGTTTGTGCATTTACAATATTCATTGATTTTTGCCATTGAAAAACATGTTTTTCATATACCAGAAATGTTTGAAGCTACTGACTGAACGAAAGGAGCTGGCATCTCACTCTCTTTGAATCTTCTTTATCATGCTAGGATTAGCAGGAAAAAGCAAAAAATTTCAGAATTGCACCTTGCAATGTGGAGATATTACTGTTTGTGCATTTACAATATTCATTGATTTTTGCCATTGAAAAACATGTTTTTCATATACCAGAAATGTTTGAAGCTACTGACTGAATGAAAGGAGCTGGCATCTCACTCTCTTTGAATCTTCTTTATCATGCTAGGATTAACAGGAAAAAGCAAAAAATTTCAGAATTGCTCCTTGCAATGTGGAGATATTACTGTTTGTGCATTTACAATATTCATTGATTTTTGCCATTGAAAAACGTCCAGAAATGTTTGAAGCTACTGACTGAATGAAAGGAGCTGGCATCTCACTCTCTTTGAATCTTCTTTATCATGCTAGGATTAGCAGGAAAAAGCAAAAAATTTCAGAATTGCACCTTGCAATGTGGAGATATTACTGTTTGTGCATTTACAATATTCATTGATTTTTGCCATTGAAAAACATGTTTTTCATATACCAGAAATGTTTGAAGCTACTGACTGAATGAAAGGAGCTGGCATCTCACTCTCTTTGAATCTTCTTTATCATGCTAGGATTAGCAGGAAAAAGCAAAAAATTTCAGAATTGCACCTTGCAATGTGGAGATATTACTGTTTGTGCATTTACAATATTCATTGATTTTTGCCATTGAAAAACGTCCAGAAATGTTTGAAGCTACTGACTGAATGAAAGGAGCTGGCATCTCACTCTCTTTGAATCTTCTTTATCATGCTAGGATTAGCAGGAAAAAGCAAAAAATTTCAGAATTGCACCTTGCAATGTGGAGATATTACTGTTTGTGCATTTACAATATTCATTGATTTTTGCCATTGAAAAACATGTTTTTCATATACCAGAAATGTTTGAAGCTACTGACTGAATGAAAGGAGCTGGCATCTCACTCTCTTTGAATCTTCTTTATCATGCTAGGATTAGCAGGAAAAAGCAAAAAATTTCAGAATTGCACCTTGCAATGTGGAGATATTACTGTTTGTGCATTTACAATATTCATTGATTTTTGCCATTGAAAAACGTCCAGAAATGTTTGAAGCTACTGACTGAATGAAAGGAGCTGGCATCTCACTCTCTTTGAATCTTCTTTATCATGCTAGGATTAGCAGGAAAAAGCAAAAAATTTCAGAATTGCACCTTGCAATGTGGAGATATTACTGTTTGTGCATTTACAATATTCATTGATTTTTGCCATTGAAAAACATGTTTTTCATATACCAGAAATGTTTGAAGCTACTGACTGAATGAAAGGAGCTGGCATCTCACTCTCTTTGAATCTTCTTTATCATGCTAGGATTAGCAGGAAAAAGCAAAAAATTTCAGAATTGCACCTTGCAATGTGGAGATATTACTGTTTGTGCATTTACAATATTCATTGATTTTTGCCATTGAAAAACATGTTTTTCATATACCAGAAATGTTTGAAGCTACTGACTGAATGAAAGGAGCTGGCATCTCACTCTCTTTGAATCTTCTTTATCATGCTAGGATTAGCAGGAAAAAGCAAAAAATTTCAGAATTGCACCTTGCAATGTGGAGATATTACTGTTTGTGCATTTACAATATTCATTGATTTTTGCCATTGAAAAACATGTTTTTCATATACCAGAAATGTTTGAAGCTACTGACTGAATGAAAGGAGCTGGCATCTCACTCTCTTTGAATCTTCTTTATCATTCTAGGATTAACAGGAAAAAGCAAAAAATTTCAGAATTGCACCTTGCAATGTGGAGATATTACTGTTTGTGCATTTACAATATTCATTGATTTTTGCCATTGAAAAACGTCCAGAAATGTTTGAAGCTACTGACTGAATGAAAGGAGCTGGCATCTCACTCTCTTTGAATCTTCTTTATCATGCTAGGATTAGCAGGAAAAAGCAAAAAATTTCAGAATTGCACCTTGCAATGTGGAGATATTACTGTTTGTGCATTTACAATATTCATTGATTTTTGCCATTGAAAAACATGTTTTTCATATACCAGAAATGTTTGAAGCTACTGACTGAATGAAAGGAGCTGGCATCTCACTCTCTTTGAATCTTCTTTATCATGCTAGGATTAACAGGAAAAAGCAAAAAATTTCAGAATTGCACCTTGCAATGTGGAGATATTACTGTTTGTCCATTTACAATATTCATTGATTTTTGCCATTGAAAAACATGTTTTTCATATACCAGAAATGTTTGAAGCTACTGACTGAATGAAAGGAGCTGGCATCTCACTCTCTTTGAATCTTCTTTATCATGCTAGGATTAACAGGAAAAAGCAAAAAATTTCAGAATTGCACCTTGCAATGTGGAGATATTACTGTTTGTGCATTTACAATATTCATTGATTTTTGCCATTGAAAAACGTCCAGAAATGTTTGAAGCTACTGACTGAATGAAAGGAGCTGGCATCTCACTCTCTTTGAATCTTCTTTATCATGCTAGGATTAGCAGGAAAAAGCAAAAAATTTCTGAATTGCACCTTGCAATGTGGAGATATTACTGTTTGTGCATTTACAATATTCATTGATTTTTGCCATTGAAAAACATGTTTTTCATATACCAGAAATGTTTGAAGCTACTGACTGAATGAAAGGAGCTGGCATCTCACTCTCTTTGAATCTTCTTTATCATGCTAGGATTAGCAGGAAAAAGCAAAAAATTTCAGAATTGCACCTTGCAATGTGGAGATATTACTGTTTGTGCATTTACAATATTCATTGATTTTTGCCATTGAAAAACATGTTTTTCATATACCAGAAATGTTTGAAGCTACTGACTGAATGAAAGGAGCTGGCATCTCACTCTCTTTGAATCTTCTTTATCATGCTAGGATTAACAGGAAAAAGCAAAAAATTTCAGAATTGCACCTTGCAATGTGGAGATATTACTGTTTGTGCATTTACAATATTCATTGATTTTTGCCATTGAAAAACGTCCAGAAATGTTTGAAGCTACTGACTGAATGAAAGGAGCTGGCATCTCACTCTCTTTGAATCTTCTTTATCATGCTAGGATTAGCAGGAAAAAGCAAAAAATTTCAGAATTGCACCTTGCAATGTGGAGATATTACTGTTTGTGCATTTACAATATTCATTGATTTTTGCCATTGAAAAACATGTTTTTCATATACCAGAAATGTTTGAAGCTACTGACTGAATGAAAGGAGCTGGCATCTCACTCTCTTTGAATCTTCTTTATCTTGCTAGGATTAGCAGGAAAAAGCAAAAAATTTCAGAATTGCACCTTGCAATGTGGAGATATTACTGTTTGTGCATTTACAATATTCATTGATTTTTGCCATTGAAAAACGTCCAGAAATGTTTGAAGCTACTGACTGAATGAAAGGAGCTGGCATCTCACTCTCTTTGAATCTTCTTTATCATGCTAGGATTAGCAGGAAAAAGCAAAAAATTTCAGAATTGCACCTTGCAATGTGGAGATATTACTGTTTGTGCATTTACAATATTCATTGATTTTTGCCATTGAAAAACATGTTTTTCATATACCAGAAATGTTTGAAGCTACTGACTGAATGAAAGGAGCTGGCATCTCACTCTCTTTGAATCTTCTTTATCATGCTAGGATTAGCAGGAAAAAGCAAAAAATTTCAGAATTGCACCTTGCAATGTGGAGATATTACTGTTTGTGCATTTACAATATTCATTGATTTTTGCCATTGAAAAACGTCCAGAAATGTTTGAAGCTACTGACTGAATGAAAGGAGCTGGCATCTCACTCTCTTTGAATCTTCTTTATCATGCTAGGATTAGCAGGAAAAAGCAAAAAATTTCAGAATTGCACCTTGCAATGTGGAGATATTACTGTTTGTGCATTTACAATATTCATTGATTTTTGCCATTGAAAAACGTTTTTCATATACCAGAAATGTTTGAAGCTACTGACTGAATGAAAGGAGCTGGCATCTCACTCTCTTTGAATCTTCTTTATCATGCTAGGATTAACAGGAAAAAGCAAAAAATTTCAGAATTGCACCTTGCAATGTGGAGATATTACTGTTTGTGCATTTACAATATTCATTGATTTTTGCCATTGAAAAACGTCCAGAAATGTTTGAAGCTACTGACTGAATGAAAGGAGCTGGCATCTCACTCTCTTTGAATCTTCTTTATCATGCTAGGATTAACAGGAAAAAGCTAAAAATTTCAGAATTGCACCTTGCAATGTGGAGATATTACTGTTTGTGCATTTACAATATTCATTGATTTTTGCCATTGAAAAACATGTTTTTCATATACCAGAAATGTTTGAAGCTACTGACTGAATGAAAGGAGCTGGCATCTCACTCTCTTTGAATCTTCTTTATCATGCTAGGATTAGCAGGAAAAAGCAAAAAATTTCAGAATTGCACCTTGCAATGTGGAGATATTACTGTTTGTGCATTTACAATATTCATTGATTTTTGCCATTGAAAAACATGTATTTCATATACCAGAAATGTTTGAAGCTACTGACTGAATGAAAGGAGCTGGCATCTCACTCTCTTTGAATCTTCTTTATCATGCTAGGATTAGCAGGAAAAAGCAAAAAATTTCAGAATTGCACCTTGCAATGTGGAGATATTACTGTTTGTGCATTTACAATATTCATTGATTTTTGCCATTGAAAAACATGTTTTTCATATACCAGAAATGTTTGAAGCTACTGACTGAATGAAAGGAGCTGGCATCTCACTCTCTTTGAATCTTCTTTATCATGCTAGGATTAGCAGGAAAAAGCAAAAAATTTCAGAATTGCACCTTGCAATGTGGAGATATTACTGTTTGTGCATTTACAATATTCATTGATTTTTGCCATTGAAAAACGTCCAGAAATGTTTGAAGCTACTGACTGAATGAAAGGAGCTGGCATCTCACTCTCTTTGAATCTTCTTTATCATGCTAGGATTAGCAGGAAAAAGCAAAAAATTTCAGAATTGCACCTTGCAATGTGGAGATATTACTGTTTGTGCATTTACAATATTCATTGATTTTTGCCATTGAAAAACATGTTTTTCATATACCAGAAATGTTTGAAGCTACTGACTGAATGAAAGGAGCTGGCATCTCACTCTCTTTGAATCTTCTTTATCATGCTAGGATTAGCAGGAAAAAGCAAAAAATTTCAGAATTGCACCTTGCAATGTGGAGATATTACTGTTTGTGCATTTACAATATTCATTGATTTTTGCCATTGAAAAACGTCCAGAAATGTTTGAAGCTACTGACTGAATGAAAGGAGCTGGCATCTCACTCTCTTTGAATCTTCTTTATCATGCTAGGATTAGCAGGAAAAAGCAAAAAATTTCAGAATTGCACCTTGCAATGTGGAGATATTACTGTTTGTGCATTTACAATATTCATTGATTTTTGCCATTGAAAAACGTCCAGAAATGTTTGAAGCTACTGACTGAATGAAAGGAGCTGGCATCTCACTCTCTTTGAATCTTCTTTATCATGCTAGGATTAGCAGGAAAAAGCAAAAAATTTCAGAATTGCACCTTGCAATGTGGAGATATTACTGTTTGTGCATTTACAATATTCATTGATTTTTGCCATTGAAAAACGTTTTTCATATACCAGAAATATTTGAAGCTACTAACTGAATGAAAGGAGCTGGCATCTCACTCTCTTTGAATCTTCTTTATCATGCTAGGATTAACAGGAAAAAGCAAAAAATTTCAGAATTGCATCTTGCAATGTGGAGATATTACTGTTTGTGCATTTACAATATTCATTGATTTTTGCCATTGAAAAACGTCCAGAAATGTTTGAAGCTACTGACTGAATGAAAGGAGCTGGCATCTCGCTCTCTTTGAATCTTCTTTATCATGCTAGGATTAACAGGAAAAAGCAAAAAATTTCAGAATTGCACCTTGCAATGTGGAGATATTACTGTTTGTGCATTTACAATATTCATTGATTTTTGCCATTGAAAAACATGTTTTTCATATACCAGAAATGTTTGAAGCTACTGACTGAATGAAAGGAGCTGGCATCTCACTCTCTTTGAATCTTCTTTATCATGCTAGGATTAGCAGGAAAAAGCAAAAAATTTCAGAATTGCGCCTTGCAATGTGGAGATATTACTGTTTGTGCATTTACAATATTCATTGATTTTTGCCATTGAAAAACATGTTTTTCATATACCAGAAATGTTTGAAGCTACTGACTGAATGAAAGGAGCTGGCATCTCACTCTCTTTGAATCTTCTTTATCATGCTAGGATTAGCAGGAAAAAGCAAAAAATTTCAGAATTGCACCTTGCAATGTGGAGATATTACTGTTTGTGCATTTACAATATTCATTGATTTTTGCCATTGAAAAACATGTTTTTCATATACCAGAAATGTTTGAAGCTACTGACTGAATGAAAGGAGCTGGCATCTCACTCTCTTTGAATCTTCTTTATCATGCTAGGATTAACAGGAAAAAGCAAAAAATTTCAGAATTGCACCTTGCAATGTGGAGATATTACTGTTTGTGCATTTACAATATTCATTGATTTTTGCCATTGAAAAACGTCCAGAAATGTTTGAAGCTACTGACTGAATGAAAGGAGCTGGCATCTCACTCTCTTTGAATCTTCTTTATCATGCTAGGATTAGCAGGAAAAAGCAAAAAATTTCAGAATTGCACCTTGCAATGTGGAGATATTACTGTTTGTGCATTTACAATATTCATTGATTTTTGCCATTGAAAAACATGTTTTTCATATACCAGAAATGTTTGAAGCTACTGACTGAATGAAAGGAGCTGGCATCTCACTCTCTTTGAATCTTCTTTATCATTCTAGGATTAACAGGAAAAAGCAAAATATTTTCAGAATTGCACCTTGCAATGTGGAGATATTACTGTTTGTGCATTTACAATATTCATTGATTTTTGCCATTGAAAAACATGTTTTTCATATACCAGAAATGTTTGAAGCTACTGACTGAATGAAAGGAGCTGGCATCTCACTCTCTTTGAATCTTCTTTATCATGCTAGGATTAACAGGAAAAAGCAAAAAATTTCAGAATTGCACCTTGCAATGTGGAGATATTACTGTTTGTGCATTTACAATATTCATTGATTTTTGCCATTGAAAAACGTCCAGAAATGTTTGAAGCTACTGACTGAATGAAAGGAGCTGGCATCTCACTCTCTTTGAATCTTCTTTATCATGCTAGTATTAGCAGGAAAAAGCAAAAAATTTCTGAATTGCACCTTGCAATGTGGAGATATTACTGTTTGTGCATTTACAATATTCATTGATTTTTGCCATTGAAAAACATGTTTTTCATATACCAGAAATGTTTGAAGCTACTGACTGAATGAAAGGAGCTGGCATCTCACTCTCTTTGAATCTTCTTTATCATGCTAGGATTAGCAGGAAAAAGCAAAAAATTTCAGAATTGCACCTTGCAATGTGGAGATATTACTGTTTGTGCATTTACAATATTCATTGATTTTTGCCATTGAAAAACATGTTTTTCATATACCAGAAATGTTTGAAGCTACTGACTGAATGAAAGGAGCTGGCATCTCACTCTCTTTGAATCTTCTTTATCATGCTGGGATTAACAGGAAAAAGCAAAAAATTTCAGAATTGCACCTTGCAATGTGGAGATATTACTGTTTGTGCATTTACAATATTCATTGATTTTTCCCATTGAAAAACGTCCAGAAATGTTTGAAGCTACTGACTGAATGAAAGGAGCTGGCATCTCACTCTCTTTGAATCTTCTTTATCATGCTAGGATTAGCAGGAAAAAGCAAAAAATTTCAGAATTGCACCTTGCAATGTGGAGATATTACTGTTTGTGCATTTACAATATTCATTGATTTTTGCCATTGAAAAACATGTTTTTCATATACCAGAAATGTTTGAAGCTACTGACTGAATGAAAGGAGCTGGCATCTCACTCTCTTTGAATCTTCTTTATCATGCTAGGATTAGCAGGAAAAAGCAAAAAATTTCAGAATTGCACCTTGCAATGTGGAGATATTACTGTTTGTGCATTTACAATATTCATTGATTTTTGCCATTGAAAAACATGTTTTTCATATACCAGAAATGTTTGAAGCTACTGACTGAATGAAAGGAGCTGGCATCTCACTCTCTTTGAATCTTCTTTATCATGCTGGGATTAACAGGAAAAAGCAAAAAATTTCAGAATTGCACCTTGCAATGTGGAGATATTACTGTTTGTGCATTTACAATATTCATTGATTTTTCCCATTGAAAAACGTCCAGAAATGTTTGAAGCTACTGACTGAATGAAAGGAGCTGGCATCTCACTCTCTTTGAATCTTCTTTATCATGCTAGGATTAGCAGGAAAAAGCAAAAAATTTCAGAATTGCACCTTGCAATGTGGAGATATTACTGTTTGTGCATTTACAATATTCATTGATTTTTGCCATTGAAAAACATGTTTTTCATATACCAGAAATGTTTGAAGCTACTGACTGAATGAAAGGAGCTGGCATCTCACTCTCTTTGAATCTTCTTTATCATGCTAGGATTAGCAGGAAAAAGCAAAAAATTTCAGAATTGCACCTTGCAATGTGGAGATATTACTGTTTGTGCATTTACAATATTCATTGATTTTTGCCATTGAAAAACGTCCAGAAATGTTTGAAGATACTGACTGAATGAAAGGAGCTGGCATCTCACTCTCTTTGAATCTTCTTTATCATGCTAGGATTAGCAGGAAAAAGCAAAAAATTTCAGAATTGCACCTTGCAATGTGGAGATATTACTGTTTGTGCATTTACAATATTCATTGATTTTTGCCATTGAAAAACATGTTTTTCATATACAAGAAATGTTTGAAGCTACTGACTGAATGAAAGGAGCTGGCATCTCATTCTCTTTGAATCTTCTTTATCATGCTAGGATTAGCAGGAAAAAGCAAAAAATTTCAGAAATGCACCTTGCAATGTGGAGATATTACTGTTTGTGCATTTACAATATTCATTGATTTTTGCCATTGAAAAACGTCCAGAAATGTTTGAAGCTACTGACTGAATGAAAGGAGCTGGCATCTCACTCTCTTTGAATCTTCTTTATCATGCTAGGATTAGCAGGAAAAAGCAAAAAATTTCAGAATTGCACCTTGCAATGTGGAGATATTACTGTTTGTGCATTTACAATATTCATTGATTTTTGCCATTGAAAAACGTTTTTCATATACCAGAAATGTTTGAAGCTACTGACTGAATGAAAGGAGCTGGCATCTCACTCTCTTTGAATCTTCTTTATCATGCTAGGATTAACAGGAAAAAGCAAAAAATTTCAGAATTGCACCTTGCAATGTGGAGATATTACTGTTTGTGCATTTACAATATTCATTGATTTTTGCCATTGAAAAACGTCCAGAAATGTTTGAAGCTACTGACTGAATGAAAGGAGCTGGCATCTCACTCTCTTTGAATCTTCTTTATCATGCTAGGATTAACAGGAAAAAGCAAAAAATTTCAGAATTGCACCTTGCAATGTGGAGATATTACTGTTTGTGCATTTACAATATTCATTGATTTTTGCCATTGAAAAACATGTTTTTCATATGCCAGAAATGTTTGAAGCTACTGACTGAATGAAAGGAGCTGGCATCTCACTCTCTTTGAATCTTCTTTATCATGCTAGGATTAGCAGAAAAAGCAAAAAATTTCAGAATTGCACCTTGCAATGTGGAGATATTACTGTTTGTGCATTTACAATATTCATTGATTTTTGCCATTGAAAAACATGTTTTTCATATACCAGAAATGTTTGAAGCTACTGACTGAATGAAAGGAGCTGGCATCTCACTCTCTTTGAATCTTCTTTATCATGCTAGGATTAGCAGGAAAAAGCAAAAAATTTCAGAATTGCACCTTGCAATGTGGAGATATTACTGTTTGTGCATTTACAATATTCATTGATTTTTGCCATTGAAAAACATGTTTTTCATATACCAGAAATGTTTGAAGCTACTGACTGAATGAAAGAAGCTGGCATCTCACTCTCTTTGAATCTTCTTTATCATGCTAGGATTAACAGGAAAAAGCAAAAATTTCAGAATTGCACCTTGCAATGTGGAGATATTACTGTTTGTGCATTTACAATATTCATTGATTTTTGCCATTGAAAAACGTCCAGAAATGTTTGAAGCTACTGACTGAATGAAAGGAGCTGGCATCTCACTCTCTTTGAATCTTCTTTATCATGCTAGGATTAGCAGGAAAAAGCAAAAAATTTCTGAATTGCACCTTGCAATGTGGAGATATTACTGTTTGTGCATTTACAATATTCATTGATTTTTGCCATTGAAAAACATGTTTTTCATATACCAGAAATGTTTGAAGCTACTGACTGAATGAAAGGAGCTGGCATCTCACTCTCTTTGAATCTTCTTTATCATGCTAGGATTAGCAGGAAAAAGCAAAAAATTTCAGAATTGCACCTTGCAATGTGGAGATATTACTGTTTGTGCATTTACAATATTCATTGATTTTTGCCATTGAAAAACATGTTTTTCATATACCAGAAATGTTTGAAGCTACTGACTGAATGAAAGGAGCTGGCATCTCACTCTCTTTGAATCTTCTTTATCATGCTAGGATTAACAGGAAAAAGCAAAAAATTTCAGAATTGCACCTTGCAATGTGGAGATATTACTGTTTGTGCATTTACAATATTCATTGATTTTTCCCATTGAAAAACGTCCAGAAATGTTTGAAGCTACTGACTGAATGAAAGGAGCTGGCATCTCACTCTCTTTGAATCTTCTTTATCATGCTAGGATTAGCAGGAAAAAGCAAAAAATTTCAGAATTGCACCTTGCAATGTGGAGATATTACTGTTTGTGCATTTACAATATTCATTGATTTTTGCCATTGAAAAACATGTTTTTCATATACCAGAAATGTCTGAAGCTACTGACTGAATGAAAGGAGCTGGCATCTCACTCTCTTTGAATCTTCTTTATCATGCTAGGATTAGCAGGAAAAAGCAAAAAATTTCAGAATTGCACCTTGCAATGTGGAGATATTACTGTTTGTGCATTTACAATATTCATTGATTTTTGCCATTGAAAAACGTCCAGAAATGTTTGAAGCTACTGACTGAATGAAAGGAGCTGGCATCTCACTCTCTTTGAATCTTCTTTATCATGCTAGGATTAGCAGGAAAAAGCAAAAAATTTCAGAATTGCACCTTGCAATGTGGAGATATTACTGTTTGTGCATTTACAATATTCATTGATTTTTGCCATTGAAAAACATGTTTTTCATATACCAGAAATGTTTGAAGCTACTGACTGAATGAAAGGAGCTGGCATCTCACTCTCTTTGAATCTTCTTTATCATGCTAGGATTAACAGGAAAAAGCTAAAAATTTCAGAATTGCACCTTGCAATGTGGAGATATTACTGTTTGTGCATTTACAATATTCATTGATTTTTGCCATTGAAAAACATGTTTTTCATATGCCAGAAATGTTTGAAGCTACTGACTGAATGAAAGGAGCTGGCATCTCACTCTCTTTGAATCTTCTTTATCATGCTAGGATTAGCAGGAAAAAGCAAAAAATTTCAGAATTGCACCTTGCAATGTGGAGATATTACTGTTTGTGCATTTACAATATTCATTGATTTTTGCCATTGAAAAACATGTTTTTCATATACCAGAAATGTTTGAAGCTACTGACTGAATGAAAGGAGCTGGCATCTCACTCTCTTTGAATCTTCTTTATCATGCTAGGATTAGCAGGAAAAAGCAAAAAATTTCAGAATTGCACCTTGCAATGTGGAGATATTACTGTTTGTGCATTTACAATATTCATTGATTTTTGCCATTGAAAAACATGTTTTTCATATACCAGAAATTTTTGAAGCTACTGACTGAATGAAAGGAGCTGGCATCTCACTCTCTTTGAATCTTCTTTATCATGCTAGGATTAACAGGAAAAAGCAAAAAATTTCAGAATTGCACCTTGCAATGTGGAGATATTACTGTTTGTGCATTTACAATATTCATTGATTTTTGCCATTGAAAAACGTCCAGAAATGTTTGAAGCTACTGACTGAATGAAAGGAGCTGGCATCTCACTCTCTTTGAATCTTCTTTATCATGCTAGGATTAACAGGAAAAAGCTAAAAATTTCAGAATTGCACCTTGCAATGTGGAGATATTACTGTTTGTGCATTTACAATATTCATTGATTTTTGCCATTGAAAAACATGTTTTTCATATACCAGAAATGTTTGAAGCTACTGACTGAATGAAAGGAGCTGGCATCTCACTCTCTTTGAATCTTCTTTATCATGCTAGGATTAGCAGGAAAAAGGAAAAAAATTCAGAATTGCACCTTGCAATGTGGAGATATTACTGTTTGTGCATTTACAATATTCATTGATTTTTGCCATTGAAAAACATGTTTTTCATATACCAGAAATGTTTGAAGCTACTGACTGAATGAAAGGAGCTGGCATCTCACTCTCTTTGAATCTTCTTTATCATGCTAGGATTAGCAGGAAAAAGCAAAAAATTTCAGAATTGCACCTTGCAATGTGGAGATATTACTGTTTGTGCATTTACAATATTCATTGATTTTTGCCATTGAAAAACATGTTTTTCATATACCAGAAATGTTTGAAGCTACTGACTGAATGAAAAAAGCTGGCATCTCACTCTCTTTGAATCTTCTTTATCATGCTAGGATTAACAGGAAAAAGCAAAAAATTTCAGAATTGCACCTTGCAATGCGGAGAAATTACTGTTTGTGCATTTACAATATTCATTGATTTTTGCCATTGAAAAACGTCCAGAAATGATTGAAGCTACTGACTGAATGAAAGGAGCTGGCATCTCACTCTCTTTGAATCTTCTTTATCATGCTAAGAGGAGCAGGAAAAAGCAAAAAATTTCAGAATTGCACCTTGCAATGCGGAGAAATTACTGTTTGTGCATTTACAATATTCATTGATTTTTGCCATTGAAAAACGTCCAGAAATGATTGAAGCTACTGACTGAATGAAAGGAGCTGGCATCTCACTCTCTTTGAATCTTGTTTATCATGCTAAGAGGAGCAGGAAAAAGCAAAAAATTTCAGAATTGCACCTTGCAATGCGGAGAAATTACTGTTTGTGCATTTACAATATTCATTGATTTTTGCCATTGAAAAACGTCCAGAAATGATTGAAGCTACTGACTGAATGAAAGGAGCTGGCATCTCACTCTCTTTGAATCTTCTTTATCATGCTAAGAGGAGCAGGAAAAAGCAAAAAATTTCAGAATTGCACCTTGCAATGCGGAGAAATTACTGTTTGTGCATTTACAATATTCATTGATTTTTGCCATTGAAAAACATCATGTTATTCATATACCAGAAATGATTGAAGCTACTGACTGAATGAAAGGAGCTGGCATCTCACTCTCTTTGAATCTTCTTTATCATGCTAAGAGGAGCAGGAAAAAGTAAAAAATTTCAGAATTGCACCTTGCAATGCGGAGAAATTACTGTTTGTGCATTTATAATATTCAATGATTTTTGCCATTGAAAAACGTCCAGAAATGATTGAAGCTACTGACTGAACGAAAGGAGCTGGCATCTCACTCTCTTTGAATCTTCTTTATCATGCTAAGAGGAGCAGGAAAAAGCAAAAAATTTCAGAATTGCACCTTGCAATGCGGAGAAATTACTGTTTGTGCATTTACAATATTCATTGATTTTTGCCATTGAAAAACATCATGTTATTCATATACCAGAAATGTTTGAAGCTACTGACTGAATGAAGGAGCTGGCATCTCACTCTCTTTGAATCTTCTTTAT
>NW_027366900.1:0-64534 GCF_046119375.1 Phyllobates terribilis
GCTACTGACTGAATGAAAGGAGCTGGCATCTCACTCTCTTTGAATCTTCTTTATCATGCTAAGAGGAGCAGGAAAAAGCAAAAAATTTCAGAATTGCACCTTGCAATGCGGAGAAATTACTGTTTGTGCATTTACAATATTCATTGATTTTTGCCATTGAAAAACATCTTGTTATTCATATACCAGAAATGTTTGAAGCTACTGACTGAATGAAAGGAGCTGGCATCTCACTCTCTTTGAATCTTCTTTATCATGCTAAGAGGAGCAGGAAAAAGCAAAAAATTTCAGAATTGCACCTTGCAATGTGGAGAAATTACTGTTTGTGCATTTACAATATTCATTGATTTTTACCATTGAAAAACGTCCAGAAATGATTGAAGCTACTGACTGAATGAAAGTAGCTGGCATCTCACTCTCTTTGAATCTTCTTTATCATGCTAAGAGGAGCAGGAAAAAGCAAAAAATTTCAGACTTGCACCTTGCAATGCGGAGAAATTACTGTTTGTGCATTTACAATATTCATTGATTTTTGCCATTGAAAAACATCATGTTATTCATATACCAGAAATGTTTGAAGCTACTGACTGAATGAAAGGAGCTGGCATCTCACTCTCTTTGAATCTTCTTTATCATGCTAAGAGGAGCAGGAAAAAGCAAAAAATTTCAGAATTGCACCTTGCAATGCGGAGAAATTACTGTTTGTGCATTTACAATATTCATTGATTTTTGCCATTGAAAAACGTCCAGAAATGATTGAAGCTACTGACTGAATGAAAGGAGCTGGCATCTCACTCTCTTTGAATCTTCTTTATCATGCTAAGAGGAGCAGGAAAAAGCAAAAAATTTCAGAATTGCACCTTGCAATGCGGAGAAATTACTGTTTGTGCATTTACAATATTCATTGATTTTTGCCATTGAAAAACGTCCAGAAATGATTGAAGCTACTGACTGAATGAAAGGAGCTGGCATCTCACTCTCTTTGAATTTTCTTTATCATGCTAAGAGGAGCAGGAAAAATCAAAAAATTTCAGAATTGCACCTTGCAATGCGGAGAAATTACTGTTTGTGCATTTACAATATTCAATGATTTTTGCCATTGAAAAACATGTTATTCATATACCAGAAATGTTTGAAGCTACTGACTGAATGAAAGGAGCTGGCACCTCACTCTCTTTGAATCTTCTTTATCATGCTAAGAGGAGCGGGAAAAAGCAAAAAATTTCAGAATTGCACCTTGCAATGCGGAGAAATTACTGTTTGTGCATTTACAATATTCATTGATTTTTGCCATTGAAAAACATCCAGAAATGATTGAAGGTACTGACTGAATGAAAGGAGCTGGCATCTCACTCTCTTTGAATCTTCTTTATCATGCTAAGAGGAGCAGGAAAAAGCAAAAAATTTCAGACTTGCACCTTGCAATGCGGAGAAATTACTGTTTGTGCATTTACAATATTCATTGATTTTTGCCATTGAAAAACATCATGTTATTCATATACCAGAAATGTTTGAAGCTACTGACTGAATGAAAGGAGCTGGCATCTCACTCTCTTTGAATCTTCTTTATCATGCAAAGAGGAGCAGGAAAAAGCAAAAAATTTCAGAATTGCACCTTGCAATGCGGAGAAATTACTGTTTGTGCATTTACAATATTCATGGATTTTTGCCATTGAAAAACGTCCAGAAATGATTGAAGCTACTGACTGAATGAAAGGAGCTGGCATCTCACTCTCTTTGAATCTTGTTTATCATGCTAAGAGGAGCAGGAAAAAGCAAAAAATTTCAGAATTGCACTTTGCAATGCGGAGAAATTACTGTTTGTGCATTTACAATATTCATTGATTTTTGCCATTGAAAAACGTCCAGAAATGATTGAAGCTACTGACTGAATGAAAGGAGCTGGCATCTCACTCTCTTTGAATCTTCTTTATCATGCTAAGAGGAGCAGGAAAAAGCAAAAAAATTCAGAATTGCACCTTGCAATGCGGAGAAATTACTGTTTGTGCATTTACAATATTCATTGATTTTTGCCATTGAAAAACATCATGTTATTCATATACCAGAAATGATTGAAGCTACTGACTGAATGAAAGGAGCTGGCATCTCACTCTCTTTGAATCTTCTTTATCATGCTAAGAGGAGCAGGAAAAAGCAAAAAATTTCAGAATTGCACCTTGCAATGCGGAGAAATTACTGTTTGTGCATTTACAATATTCATTGATTTTTGCCATTGAAAAACGACCAGAAATGATTGAAGCTACTGACTGAATGAAAGGAACTGGCATCTCACTCTCTTTGAATCTTCTTTATCATGCTAAGAGGAGCAGGAAAAAGCAAAAAATTTCAGAATTGCACCTTGCAATGCGGAGAAATTACTGTTTGTGCATTTACAAAATTCATTGATTTTTGCCATTGAAAAACATCATGTTATTCATATACCAGAAATGTTTGAAGCTACTGACTGAATGAAAGGAGCTGACATCTCACTCTCTTTGAATCTTCTTTATCATGCTAAGAGGAGCAGGAAAAAGCAAAAAATTTCAGAATTGCACCTTGCAATGCGGAGAAATTACTGTTTGTGCATTTACAATATTCATTGATTTTTGCCATTGAAAAACGTCCAGAAATGATTGAAGCTACTGACTGAATGAAAGGAGCTGGCATCTCACTCTCTTTGAATCTTCTTTATCATGCTAAGAGGAGCAGGAAAAAGCAAAAAATTTCAGACTTGCACCTTGCAATGCGGAGAAATTACTGTTTGTGCATTTACAATATTCATTGATTTTTGCCATTGAAAAACATCATGTTATTCATATACCAGAAATGTTTGAAGCTACTGACTGAATGAAAGGAGCTGGCATCTCACTCTCTTTGAATCTTCTTTATCATGCTAAGAGGAGCAGGAAAAAGCAAAAAATTTCAGAATTGCACCTTGCAATGCGGAGAAATTACTGTTTGTGCATTTACAATATTCATTGATTTTTGCCATTGAAAAACGTCCAGAAATGATTGAAGCTACTGACTGAATGAAAGGAGCTGGCATCTCACTCTCTTTGAATCTTGTTTATCATGCTAAGAGGAGCAGGAAAAAGCAAAAAATTTCAGAATTGCACCTTGCAATGCGGAGAAATTACTGTTTGTGCATTTACAATATTCATTGATTTTTGCCATTGAAAAACGTCCAGAAATGATTGAAGCTACTGACTGAATGAAAGGAGCTGGCATCTCACTCTCTTTGAATCTTCTTTATCATGCTAAGAGGAGCAGGAAAAAGCAAAAAATTTCAGAATTGCACCTTGCAATGCGGAGAAATTACTGTTTGTGCATTTACAATATTCATTGATTTTTGCCATTGAAAAACATCATGTTATTCATATACCAGAAATGATTGAAGCTACTGACTGAATGAAAGGAGCTGGCATCTCACTCTCTTTGAATCTTCTTTATCATGCTAAGAGGAGCAGGAAAAAGCAAAAAATTTCAGAATTGCACCTTGCAATGCGGAGAAATTACTGTTTGTGCATTTACAATATTCATTGATTTTTGCCATTGAAAAACATCATGTTATTCATATACCAGAAATGATTGAAGCTACTGACTGAATGAAAGGAGCTGGCATCTCACTCTCTTTGAATCTTCTTTATCATGCTAAGAGGAGCAGGAAAAAGCAAAAAATTTCAGAATTGCACCTTGCAATGCGGAGAAATTACTGTTTGTGCATTTACAATATTCATTGATTTTTGCCATTGAAAAACGTCCAGAAATGATTGAAGCTACTGACTGAATGAAAGGAACTGGCATCTCACTCTCTTTGAATCTTCTTTATCATGCTAAGAGGAGCAGGAAAAAGCAAAAAATTTCAGAATTGCACCTTGCAATGCGGAGAAATTACTGTTTGTGCATTTACAAAATTCATTGATTTTTGCCATTGAAAAACATCATGTTATTCATATACCAGAAATGTTTGAAGCTACTGACTGAATGAAAGGAGCTGACATCTCACTCTCTTTGAATCTTCTTTATCATGCTAAGAGGAGCAGGAAAAAGCAAAAAATTTCAGAATTGCACCTTGCAATGCGGAGAAATTACTGTTTGTGCATTTACAATATTCATTGATTTTTGCCATTGAAAAACGTCCAGAAATGATTGAAGCTACTGACTGAATGAAAGGAGCTGACATCTCACTCTCTTTGAATCTTCTTTATCATGCTAAGAGGAGCAGGAAAAAGCAAAAAATTTCAGAATTGCACCTTGCAATGCGGAGAAATTACTGTTTGTGCATTTACAATATTCATTGATTTTTGCCATTGAAAAACGTCCAGAAATGATTGAAGCTACTGACTGAATGAAAGGAGCTGGCATCTCACTCTCTTTGAATCTTCTTTATCATGCTAAGAGGAGCAGGAAAAAGCAAAAAATTTCAGAATTGCACCTTGCAATGTGGAGAAATTACTGTTTGTGCATTTACAATATTCATTGATTTTTACCATTGAAAAACGTCCAGAAATGATTGAAGCTACTGACTGAATGAAAGTAGCTGGCATCTCACTCTCTTTGAATCTTCTTTATCATGCTAAGAGGAGCAGGAAAAAGCAAAAAATTTCAGACTTGCACCTTGCAATGCGGAGAAATTACTGTTTGTGCATTTACAATATTCATTGATTTTTGCCATTGAAAAACATCATGTTATTCATATACCAGAAATGTTTGAAGCTACTGACTGAATGAAAGGAGCTGGCATCTCACTCTCTTTGAATCTTCTTTATCATGCTAAGAGAAGCAGGAAAAAGCAAAAAATTTCAGAATTGCACCTTGCAATGCGGAGAAATTACTGTTTGTGCATTTACAATATTCATTGATTTTTGCCATTGAAAAACGTCCAGAAATGATTGAAGCTACTGACTGAATGAAAGGAGCTGGCATCTCACTCTCTTTGAATCTTCTTTATCATGCTAAGAGGAGCAGGAAAAAGCAAAAAATTTCAGAATTGCACCTTGCAATGCGGAGAAATTACTGTTTGTGCATTTACAATATTCATTGATTTTTGCCATTGAAAAACGTCCAGAAATGATTGAAGCTACTGACTGAATGAAAGGAGCAGGCATCTCACTCTCTTTGAATCTTCTTTATCATGCTAAGAGGAGCAGGAAAAAGCAAAAAATTTCAGAATTGCACCTTGCAATGCGGAGAAATTACTGTTTGTGCATTTACAATATTCATGGATTTTTGCCATTGAAAAACGTCCAGAAATGATTGAAGCTACTGACTGAATGAAAGGAGCTGGCATCTCACTCTCTTTGAATCTTCTTTATCATGCTAAGAGGAGCAGGAAAAAGCAAAAAATTTCAGACTTGCACCTTGCAATGCGGAGAAATTACTGTTTGTGCATTTACAATATTCATTGATTTTTGCCATTGAAAAACATCATGTTATTCATATACCAGAAATGTTTGAAGCTACTGACTGAATGAAAGGAGCTTGCATCTCACTCTCTTTGAATCTTCTTTATCATGCTAAGAGGAGCAGGAAAAAGCAAAAAATTTCAGAATTGCACCTTGCAATGCGGAGAAATTACTGTTTGTGCATTTACAATATTCATTGATTTTTGCCATTGAAAAACGTCCAGAAATGATTGAAGCTACTGACTGAATGAAAGGAGCTGGCATCTCACTCTCTTTGATTCTTCTTTATCATGCTAAGAGGAGCAGGAAAAAGCAAAAAATTTCAGAATTGCACCTTGCAATGCGGAGAAATTACTGTTTGTGAATTTACAATATTCATTGATTTTTGCCATTGAAAAACGTCCAGAAATGATTGAAGCTACTGACTGAATGAAAGGAGCTGGCATCTCACTCTCTTTGAATCTTCTTTATCATGCTAAGAGGAGCAGGAAAAATCAAAAAATTTCAGAATTGCACCTTGCAATGCGGAGAAATTACTGTTTGTGCATTTACAATATTCAATGATTTTTGCCATTGAAAAACATGTTATTCATATACCAGAAATGTTTGAAGCTACTGACTGAATGAAAGGAGCTGGCACCTCACTCTCTTTGAATCTTCTTTATCATGCTAAGAGGAGCGGGAAAAAGCAAAAAATTTCAGAATTGCACCTTGCAATGCGGAGAAATTACTGTTTGTGCATTTACAATATTCATTGATTTTTGCCATTGAAAAACATCCAGAAATGATTGAAGCTACTGACTGAATGAAAGGAGCTGGCATCTCACTCTCTTTGAATCTTCTTTATCATGCTAAGAGGAGCAGGAAAAAGCAAAAAATTTCAGAATTGCACCTTGCAATGCGGAGAAATTACTGTTTGTGCATTTACAATATTCATTGATTTTTGCCATTGAAAAACGTCCAGAAATGATTGAAGCTACTGACTGATTGAAAGGAGCTGGCATCTCACTCTCTTTGAATCTTCTTTATCATGCTAAGAGGAGCAGGAAAAAGCCAAAAATTTCAGAATTGCACCTTGCAATGCGGAGAAATTACAGTTTGTGCATTTACAATATTCATTGATTTTTGCCATTGAAAAACATCCAGAAATGATTGAAGCTACTGACTGAATGAAAGGAGCTGGCATCTCACTCTCTTTGAATATTCTTTATCATGCTAAGAGGAGCAGGAAAAAGCAAAAAATTTCAGAATTGCACCTTGCAATGCGGAGAAATTACTGTTTGTGCATTTACAATATTCATTGATTTTTGCCATTGAAAAACATCATGTTATTCATATACCAGAAATGTTTGAAGCTACTGACTGAATGAAAGGAGCTGGCATCTCACTCTCTTTGAATCTTCTTTATCATGCTAAGAGGAGCAGGAAAAAGCAAAAAATTTCAGAATTGCACCTTGCAATGCGGAGAAATTACTGTTTGTGCATTTACAATATTCATTGATTTTTGCCATTGAAAAACATCATGTTATTCATATACCAGAAATGTTTGAAGCTACTGACTGAATGAAAGGAGCTGGCATCTCACTCTCTTTGAATCTTCTTTATCATGCTAAGAGGAGCAGGAAAAAGCAAAAAATTTCAGAATTGCACCTTGCAATGTGGAGAAATTACTGTTTGTGCATTTACAATATTCATTGATTTTTACCATTGAAAAACGTCCAGAAATGATTGAAGCTACTGACTGAATGAAAGTAGCTGGCATCTCACTCTCTTTGAATCTTCTTTATCATGCTAAGAGGAGCAGGAAAAAGCAAAAAATTTCAGAATTGCACCTTGCAATGCAGAGAAATTACTGTTTGTGCATTTACAATATTCATTGATTTTTGCCATTGAAAAACATCATGTTATTCATATACCAGAAATGTTTGAAGCTACTGACTGAATGAAAGGAGCTGGCATCTCACTCTCTTTGAATCTTCTTTATCATGCTAAGAGGAGCAGGAAAAAGCAAAAAATTTCAGAATTGCACCTTGCAATGTGGAGAAATTACTGTTTGTGCATTTACAATATTCATTGATTTTTACCATTGAAAAACGTCCAGAAATGATTGAAGCTACTGACTGAATGAAAGTAGCTGGCATCTCACTCTCTTTGAATCTTCTTTATCATGCTAAGAGGAGCAGGAAAAAGCAAAAAATTTCAGACTTGCACCTTGCAATGCGGAGAAATTACTGTTTGTGCATTTACAATATTCATTGATTTTTGCCATTGAAAAACATCATGTTATTCATATACCAGAAATGTTTGAAGCTACTGACTGAATGAAAGGAGCTGGCATCTCACTCTCTTTGAATCTTCTTTATCATGCTAAGAGGAGCAGGAAAAAGCAAAAAATTTCAGAATTGCACCTTGCAATGCGGAGAAATTACTGTTTGTGCATTTACAATATTCATTGATTTTTGCCATTGAAAAACGTCCAGAAATGATTGAAGCTACTGACTGAATGAAAGGAGCTGGCATCTCACTCTCTTTGAATCTTGTTTATCATGCTAAGAGGAGCAGGAAAAAGCAAAAAATTTCAGAATTGCACCTTGCAATGCGGAGAAATTACTGTTTGTGCATTTACAATATTCATTGATTTTTGCCATTGAAAAACGTCCAGAAATGATTGAAGCTACTGACTGAATGAAAGGAGCTGGCATCTCACTCTCTTTGAATCTTCTTTATCATGCTAAGAGGAGCAGGAAAAAGCAAAAAATTTCAGAATTGCACCTTGCAATGCGGAGAAATTACTGTTTGTGCATTTACAATATTCATTGATTTTTGCCATTGAAAAACATCATGTTATTCATATACCAGAAATGATTGAAGCTACTGACTGAATGAAAGGAGCTGGCATCTCACTCTCTTTGAATCTTCTTTATCATGCTAAGAGGAGCAGGAAAAAGCAAAAAATTTCAGAATTGCACCTTGCAATGCGGAGAAATTACTGTTTGTGCATTTACAATATTCATTGATTTTTGCCATTGAAAAACGTCCAGAAATGATTGAAGCTACTGACTGAATGAAAGGAACTGGCATCTCACTCTCTTTGAATCTTCTTTATCATGCTAAGAGGAGCAGGAAAAAGCAAAAAATTTCAGAATTGCACCTTGCAATGCGGAGAAATTACTGTTTGTGCATTTACAAAATTCATTGATATTTGCCATTGAAAAACATCATGTTATTCATATACCAGAAATGTTTGAAGCTACTGACTGAATGAAAGGAGCTGACATCTCACTCTCTTTGAATCTTCTTTATCATGCTAAGAGGAGCAGGAAAAAGCAAAAAATTTCAGAATTGCACCTTGCAATGCGGAGAAATTACTGTTTGTGCATTTACAATATTCATTGATTTTTGCCATTGAAAAACGTCCAGAAATGATTGAAGCTACTGACTGAATGAAAGGAGCTGGCATCTCACTCTCTTTGAATCTTCTTTATCATGCTAAGAGGAGCAGGAAAAAGCAAAAAATTTCAGAATTGCACCTTGCAATGCGGAGAAATTACTGTTTGTGCATTTACAATATTCATTGATTTTTGCCATTGAAAAACATCATGTTATTCATATACCAGAAATGTTTGTAGCTACTGACTGAATGAAAGGAGCTGGCATCTCACTCTCTTTGAATCTTCTTTATCATGCTAAGAGGAGCAGGAAAAAGCAAAAAATTTCAGAATTGCACCTTGCAATGCGGAGAAATTACTGTTTGTGCATTTACAATATTCATTGATTTTTGCCATTGAAAAACGTCCAGAAATGATTGAAGCTACTGACTGAATGAAAGGAGCTGGCATCTCACTCTCTTTGAATCTTCTTTATCATGCTAAGAGGAGCAGGAAAAAGCAAAAAATTTCAGAATTGCACCTTGCAATGCGGAGAAATTACTGTTTGTGCATTTACAATATTCATTGATTTTTGCCATTGAAAAACGTCCAGAAATGATTGAAGCTACTGACTGAATGAAAGGAGCTGGCATCTCACTCTCTTTGAATCTTCTTTATCATGCTAAGAGGAGCAGGAAAAAGCAAAAAATTTCAGAATTGCACCTTCCAATGCGGAGAAATTACTCTTTGTGCATTTACAATATTCATTGATTTTTGCCATTGAAAAACATCATGTTATTCATATACCAGAAATGTTTGAAGCTACTGACTGAATGAAAGGAGCTGGCATCTCACTCTCTTTGAATCTTCTTTATCATGCTAAGAGGAGCAGGAAAAAGCAAAAAATTTCAGAATTGCACCTTGCAATGCGGAGAAATTACTGTTTGTGCATTTACAATATTCATTGATTTTTGCCATTGAAAAACATCATGTTATTCATATACCAGAAATGTTTGAAGCTACTGACTGAATGAAAGGAGCTGGCATCTCACTCTCTTTGAATCTTCTTTATCATGCTAAGAGGAGCAGGAAAAAGCAAAAAATTTCAGAATTGCACCTTGCAATGTGGAGAAATTACTGTTTGTGCATTTACAATATTCATTGATTTTTACCATTGAAAAACGTCCAGAAATGATTGAAGCTACTGACTGAATGAAAGTAGCTGGCATCTCACTCTCTTTGAATCTTCTTTATCATGCTAAGAGGAGCAGGAAAAAGCAAAAAATTTCAGACTTGCACCTTGCAATGCGGAGAAATTACTGTTTGTGCATTTACAATATTCATTGATTTTTGCCATTGAAAAACATCATGTTATTCATATACCAGAAATGTTTGAAGCTACTGACTGAATGAAAGGAGCTGGCATCTCACTCTCTTTGAATCTTCTTTATCATGCTAAGAGGAGCAGGAAAAAGCAAAAAATTTCAGAATTGCACCTTGCAATGCGGAGAAATTACTGTTTGTGCATTTACAATATTCATTGATTTTTGCCATTGAAAAACGTCCAGAAATGATTGAAGCTACTGACTGAATGAAAGGAGCTGGCATCTCACTCTCTTTGAATCTTCTTTATCATGCTAAGAGGAGCAGGAAAAAGCAAAAAATTTCAGAATTGCACCTTGCAATGCGGAGAAATTACTGTTTGTGCATTTACAATATTCATTGATTTTTGCCATTGAAAAACATCATGTTATTCATATACCAGAAATGTTTGTAGCTACTGACTGAATGAAAGGAGCTGGCATCTCACTCTCTTTGAATCTTCTTTATCATGCTAAGAGGAGCAGGAAAAAGCAAAAAATTTCAGAATTGCACCTTGCAATGCGGAGAAATTACTGTTTGTGCATTTACAATATTCATTGATTTTTGCCATTGAAAAACGTCCAGAAATGATTGAAGCTACTGACTGAATGAAAGGAGCTGGCATCTCACTCTCTTTGAATCTTCTTTATCATGCTAAGAGGAGCAGGAAAAAGCAAAAAATTTCAGAATTGCACCTTGCAATGCGGAGAAATTACTGTTTGTGCATTTACAATATTCATTGATTTTTGCCATTGAAAAACGTCCAGAAATGATTGAAGCTACTGACTGAATGAAAGGAGCTGGCATCTCACTCTCTTTGAATCTTCTTTATCATGCTAAGAGGAGCAGGAAAAAGCAAAAAATTTCAGAATTGCACCTTGCAATGCGGAGAAATTACTCTTTGTGCATTTACAATATTCATTGATTTTTGCCATTGAAAAACATCATGTTATTCATATACCAGAAATGTTTGAAGCTACTGACTGAATGAAAGGAGCTGGCATCTCACTCTCTTTGAATCTTCTTTATCATGCTAAGAGGAGCAGGAAAAAGCAAAAAATTTCAGAATTGCACCTTGCAATGCGGAGAAATTACTGTTTGTGCATTTACAATATTCATTGATTTTTGCCATTGAAAAACATCATGTTATTCATATACCAGAAATGTTTGAAGCTACTGACTGAATGAAAGGAGCTGGCATCTCACTCTCTTTGAATCTTCTTTATCATGCTAAGAGGAGCAGGAAAAAGCAAAAAATTTCAGAATTGCACCTTGCAATGTGGAGAAATTACTGTTTGTGCATTTACAATATTCATTGATTTTTACCATTGAAAAACGTCCAGAAATGATTGAAGCTACTGACTGAATGAAAGTAGCTGGCATCTCACTCTCTTTGAATCTTCTTTATCATGCTAAGAGGAGCAGGAAAAAGCAAAAAATTTCAGACTTGCACCTTGCAATGCGGAGAAATTACTGTTTGTGCATTTACAATATTCATTGATTTTTGCCATTGAAAAACATCATGTTATTCATATACCAGAAATGTTTGAAGCTACTGACTGAATGAAAGGAGCTGGCATCTCACTCTCTTTGAATCTTCTTTATCATGCTAAGAGGAGCAGGAAAAAGCAAAAAATTTCAGAATTGCACCTTGCAATGCGGAGAAATTACTGTTTGTGCATTTACAATATTCATTGATTTTTGCCATTGAAAAACGTCCAGAAATGATTGAAGCTACTGACTGAATGAAAGGAGCTGGCATCTCACTCTCTTTGAATCTTCTTTATCATGCTAAGAGGAGCAGGAAAAAGCAAAAAATTTCAGAATTGCACCTTGCAATGCGGAGAAATTACTGTTTGTGCATTTACAATATTCATTGATTTTTGCCATTGAAAAACGTCCAGATATGATTGAAGCTACTGACTGAATGAAAGGAGCTGGCATCTCACTCTCTTTGAATCTTCTTTATCATGCTAAGAGGAGCAGGAAAAATCAAAAAATTTCAGAATTGCACCTTGCAATGCGGAGAAATTACTGTTTGTGCATTTACAATATTCAATGATTTTTGCCATTGAAAAACATGTTATTCATATACCAGAAATGTTTGAAGCTACTGACTGAATGAAAGGAGCTGGCACCTCACTCTCTTTGAATCTTCTTTATCATGCTAAGAGGAGCGGGAAAAAGCAAAAAATTTCAGAATTGCACCTTGCAATGCGGAGAAATTACTGTTTGTGCATTTACAATATTCATTGATTTTTGCCATTGAAAAACATCCAGAAATGATTGAAGCTACTGACTGAATGAAAGGAGCTGGCATCTCACTCTCTTTGAATCTTCTTTAACATGCTAAGAGGAGCAGGAAAAAGCCAAAAATTTCAGAATTGCACCTTGCAATGCGGAGAAATTACAGTTTGTGCATTTACAATATTCATTGATTTTTGCCATTGAAAAACATCCAGAAATGATTGAAGCTACTGACTGAATGAAAGGAGCTGGCATCTCACTCTCTTTGAATATTCTTTATCATGCTAAGAGGAGCAGGAAAAAGCAAAAAATTTCAGAATTGCACCTTGCAATGCGGAGAAATTACTGTTTGTGCATTTACAATATTCATTGATTTTTGCCATTGAAAAACATCATGTTATTCATATACCAGAAATGTTTGAAGCTACTGACTGAATGAAAGGAGCTGGCATCTCACTCTCTTTGAATCTTCTTTATCATGCTAAGAGGAGCAGGAAAAAGCAAAAAATTTCAGAATTGCACCTTGCAATGCGGAGAAATTACTGTTTGTGCATTTACAATATTCATTGATTTTTGCCATTGAAAAACATCATGTTATTCATATACCAGAAATGTTTGAAGCTACTGACTGAATGAAAGGAGCTGGCATCTCACTCTCTTTGAATCTTCTTTATCATGCTAAGAGGAGCAGGAAAAAGCAAAAAATTTCAGAATTGCACCTTGCAATGTGAAGAAATTACTGTTTGTGCATTTACAATATTCATTGATTTTTACCATTGAAAAACGTCCAGAAATGATTGAAGCTACTGACTGAATGAAAGTAGCTGGCATCTCACTCTCTTTGAATCTTCTTTATCATGCTAAGAGGAGCAGGAAAAAGCAAAAAATTTCAGAATTGCACCTTGCAATGCAGAGAAATTACTGTTTGTGCATTTACAATATTCATTGATTTTTGCCATTGAAAAACATCATGTTATTCATATACCAGAAATGTTTGAAGCTACTGACTGAATGAAAGGAGCTGGCATCTCACTCTCTTTGAATCTTCTTTATCATGCTAAGAGGAGCAGGAAAAAGCAAAAAATTTCAGAATTGCACCTTGCAATGTGGAGAAATTACTGTTTGTGCATTTACAATATTCATTGATTTTTACCATTGAAAAACGTCCAGAAATGATTGAAGCTACTGACTGAATGAAAGGAGCTGGCATCTCACTCTCTTTGAATCTTCTTTATCATGCTAAGAGGAGCAGGAAAAAGCAAAAAATTTCAGAATTGCACCTTGCAATGCGGAGAAATTACTGTTTGTGCATTTACAATATTCATTGATTTTTGCCATTGAAAAACATCATGTTATTCATATACCAGAAATGTTTGTAGCTACTGACTGAATGAAAGGAGCTGGCATCTCACTCTCTTTGAATCTTCTTTATCATGCTAAGAGGAGCAGGAAAAAGCAAAAAATTTCAGAATTGCACCTTGCAATGCGGAGAAATTACTGTTTGTGCATTTACAATATTCATTGATTTTTGCCATTGAAAAACGTCCAGAAATGATTGAAGCTACTGACTGAATGAAAGGAGCTGGCATCTCACTCTCTTTGAATCTTCTTTATCATGCTAAGAGGAGCAGGAAAAAGCAAAAAATTTCAGAATTGCACCTTGCAATGCGGAGAAATTACTGTTTGTGCATTTACAATATTCATTGATTTTTGCCATTGAAAAACATCATGTTATTCATATACCAGAAATGTTTGAAGCTACTGACTGAATGAAAGGAGCTGACATCTCACTCTCTTTGAATCTTCTTTATCATGCTAAGAGGAGCAGGAAAAAGCAAAAAATTTCAGAATTGCACCTTGCAATGCGGAGAAATTACTGTTTGTGCATTTACAATATTCATTGATTTTTGCCATTGAAAAACGTCCAGAAATGATTGAAGCTACTGACTGAATGAAAGGAGCTGGCATCTCACTCTCTTTGAATCTTCTTTATCATGCTAAGAGGAGCAGGAAAAAGCAAAAAATTTCAGAATTGCACCTTGCAATGCGGAGAAATTACTGTTTGTGCATTTACAATATTCATTGATTTTTGCCATTGAAAAACATCATGTTATTCATATACCAGAAATGTTTGAAGCTACTGACTGAATGAAAGGAGCTGGCATCTCACTCTCTTTGAATCTTCTTTATCATGCTAAGAGGAGCAGGAAAAAGCAAACAATTTCAGAATTGCACCTTGCAATGGGGAGAAATTACTGTTTGTGCATTTACAATATTCATTGATTTTTACCATTGAAAAACGTCCAGAAATGATTGAAGCTACTGACTGAATGAAAGTAGCTGGCATCTCACTCTCTTTGAATCTTCTTTATCATGCTAAGAGGAGCAGGAAAAAGCAAAAAATTTCAGACTTGCACCTTGCAATGCGGAGAAATTACTGTTTGTGCATTTACAATATTCATTGATTTTTGCCATTGAAAAACATCATGTTATTCATATACCAGAAATGTTTGAAGCTACTGACTGAATGAAAGGAGCTGGCATCTCACTCTCTTTGAATCTTCTTTATCATGCTAAGAGGAGCAGGAAAAAGTAAAAAATTTCAGAATTGCACCTTGCAATGCGGAGAAATTACTGTTTGTGCATTTATAATATTCAATGATTTTTGCCATTGAAAAACGTCCAGAAATGATTGAAGCTACTGACTGAACGAAAGGAGCTGGCATCTCACTCTCTTTGAATCTTCTTTATCATGCTAAGAGGAGCAGGAAAAAGCAAAAAATTTCAGAATTGCACCTTGCAATGCGGAGAAATTACTGTTTGTGCATTTACAATATTCATTGATTTTTGCCATTGAAAAACATCCAGAAATGATTGAAGCTACTGACTGAATGAAAGGAGCTGGCATCTCACTCTCTTTGAATCTTCTTTATCATGCTAAGAGGAGCAGGAAAAAGCAAAAAATTTCAGAATTGCACCTTGCAATGCGGAGAAATTACTGTTTGTGCATTTACAATATTCATTGATTTTTGCCATTGAAAAACATCGTTATTCATATACCAGAAATGTTTGAAGCTACTGACTGAATGAAAGGAGCTGACATCTCACTCTCTTTGAATCTTCTTTATCATGCTAAGAGGAGCAGGAAAAAGCAAAAAATTTCAGAATTGCACCTTGCAATGCGGAGAAATTACTGTTTGTGCATTTACAATATTCATTGATTTTTGCCATTGAAAAACGTCCAGAAATGATTGAAGCTACTGACTGAATGAAAGGAGCTGGCATCTCACTCTCTTTGAATCTTCTTTATCATGCTAAGAGGAGCAGGAAAAAGCAAAAAATTTCAGAATTGCACCTTGCAATGCGGAGAAATTACTGTTTGTGCATTTACAATATTCATTGATTTTTGCCATTGAAAAACATGTTATTCATATACCAGAAATGTTTGAAGCTACTGACTGAATGAAAGGAGCTGGCACCTCACTCTCTTTGAATCTTCTTTATCATGCTAAGAGGAGCGGGAAAAAGCAAAAAATTTCAGAATTGCACCTTGCAATGCGGAGAAATTACTGTTTGTGCATTTATAATATTCAATGATTTTTGCCATTGAAAAACGTCCAGAAATGATTGAAGCTACTGACTGAACGAAAGGAGCTGGCATCTCACTCTCTTTGAATCTTCTTTATCATGCTAAGAGGAGCAGGAAAAAGCAAAAAATTTCAGAATTGCACCTTGCAATGCGGAGAAATTACTGTTTGTGCATTTACAATATTCATTGATTTTTGCCATTGAAAAACATCATGTTATTCATATACCAGAAATGTTTGAAGCTACTGACTGAATGAAAGGAGCTGACATCTCACTCTCTTTGAATCTTCTTTATCATGCTAAGAGGAGCAGGAAAAAGCAAAAAATTTCAGAATTGCACCTTGCAATGCGGAGAAATTACTGTTTGTGCATTTACAATATTCATTGATTTTTGCCATTGAAAAACATCATGTTATTCATATACCAGAAATGTTTGAAGCTACTGACTGAATGAAAGGAGCTGACATCTCACTCTCTTTGAATCTTCTTTATCATGCTAAGAGGAGCAGGAAAAAGCAAAAAATTTCAGAATTGCACCTTGCAATGCGGAGAAATTACTGTTTGTGCATTTACAATATTCATTGATTTTTGCCATTGAAAAACGTCCAGAAATGATTGAAGCTACTGACTGAATGAAAGGAGCTGGCATCTCACTCTCTTTGAATCTTCTTTATCATGCTAAGAGGAGCAGGAAAAAGCAAAAAATTTCAGAATTGCACCTTGCAATGCGGAGAAATTACTGTTTGTGCATTTACAATATTCATTGATTTTTGCCATTGAAAAACATCATGTTATTCATATACCAGAAATGTTTGAAGCTACTGACTGAATGAAAGGAGCTGGCATCTCACTCTCTTTGAATCTTCTTTATCATGCTAAGAGGAGCAGGAAAAAGCAAAAAATTTCAGAATTGCACCTTGCAATGCGGAGAAATTACTGTTTGTGCATTTACAATATTCATTGATTTTTGCCATTGAAAAACATCCAGAAATGATTGAAGCTACTGACTGAATGAAAGGAGCTGGCATCTCACTCTCTTTGAATCTTCTTTATCATGCTAAGAGGAGCAGGAAAAAGCAAAAAATTTCAGAATTGCACCTTGCAATGCGGAGAAATTACTGTTTGTGCATTTACAATATTCATTGATTTTTGCCATTGAAAAACATCATGTTATTCATATACCAGAAATGTTTGAAGCTACTGACTGAATGAAAGGAGCTGACATCACACTCTCTTTGAATCTTCTTTATCATGCTAAGAGGAGCAGGAAAAAGCAAAAAATTTCAGAATTGCACCTTGCAATGCGGAGAAATTACTGTTTGTGCATTTACAATATTCATTGATTTTTGCCATTGAAAAACATCCAGAAATGATTGAAGCTACTGACTGAATGAAAAGAGCTGGCATCTCACTCTCTTTGAATCTTCTTTATCATGCTAAGAGGAGCAGGAAAAAGCAAAAAATTTCAGAATTGCACCTTGCAATGCGGAGAAATTACTGTTTGTGCATTTACAATATTCATTGATTTTTGCCATTGAAAAACATCATGTTATTCATATACCAGAAATGTTTGAAGCTACTGACTGAATGAAAGGAGCTGGCATCTCACTCTCTTTGAATCTTCTTTATCATGCTAAGAGGAGCAGGAAAAAGCAAAAAATTTCAGAATTGCACCTTGCAATGCGGAGAAATTACTGTTTGTGCATTTACAATATTCATTGATTTTTGCCATTGAAAAACGTCCAGAAATGATTGAAGGTACTGACTGAATGAAAGGAGCTGGCATCTCACTCTCTTTGAATCTTCTTTATCATGCTAAGAGGAGCAGGAAAAAGCAAAAAATTTCAGAATTGCACCTTGCAATGCGGAGAAATTACTGTTTGTGCATTTACAATATTCATTGGTTTTTGCCATTGAAAAATGTCCAGAAATGATTGAAGCTACTGACTGAATGAAAGGAGCTGGCATCTCACTCTCTTTGAATCTTCTTTATCATGCTAAGAGGAGCAGGAAAAAGCAAAAAATTTCAGAATTGCACCTTGCAATGCGGAGAAATTACAGTTTGTGCATTTACAATATTCATTGATTTTTGCCATTGAAAAACATCCAGAAATTATTGAAGCTACTGACTGAATGAAAGGAGCTGGCATCTCACTCTCTTTGAATCTTCTTTATCATGCTAAGAGGAGCAGGAAAAAGCAAAAAATTTCAGAATTGCACCTTGCAATGTGGAGAAATTACTGTTTGTGCATTTACAATATTCATTGATTTTTACCATTGAAAAACGTCCAGAAATGATTGAAGCTACTCACTGAATGAAAGTAGCTGGCATCTCACTCTCTTTGAATCTTCTTTATCATGCTAAGAGGAGCAGGAAAAAGCAAAAAATTTCAGACTTGCACCTTGCAATGCGGAGAAATTACTGTTTGTGCATTTACAATATTCATTGATTTTTGCCATTGAAAAACATCATGTTATTCATATACCAGAAATGTTTGAAGCTACTGACTGAATGAAAGGAGCTGGCATCTCACTCTCTTTGAATCTTCTTTATCATGCTAAGAGGAGCAGGAAAAAGCAAAAAATTTCAGAATTGCACCTTGCAATGCGGAGAAATTACTGTTTGTGCATTTACAATATTCATTGATTTTTGCCATTGAAAAACATCATGTTATTCATATACCAGAAATGTTTGAAGCTACTGACTGAATGAAAGGAGCTGGCATCTCACTCTCTTTGAATCTTCTTTATCATGCTAAGAGGAGCAGGAAAAAGCAAAAAATTTCAGAATTGCACCTTGCAATGTGGAGAAATTACTGTTTGTGCATTTACAATATTCATTGATTTTTACCATTGAAAAACGTCCAGAAATGATTGAAGCTACTGACTGAATGAAAGTAGCTGGCATCTCACTCTCTTTGAATCTTCTTTATCATGCTAAGAGGAGCAGGAAAAAGCAAAAAATTTCAGACTTGCACCTTGCAATGCGGAGAAATTACTGTTTGTGCATTTACAATATTCATTGATTTTTGCCATTGAAAAACATCATGTTATTCATATACCAGAAATGTTTGAAGCTACTGACTGAATGAAAGGAGCTGGCATCTCACTCTCTTTGAATCTTCTTTATCATGCTAAGAGGAGCAGGAAAAAGCAAAAAATTTCAGAATTGCACCTTGCAATGCGGAGAAATTACTGTTTGTGCATTTACAATATTCATTGATTTTTGCCATTGAAAAACATCATGTTATTCATATACCAGAAATGATTGAAGCTACTGACTGAATGAAAGGAGCTGGCATCTCACTCTCTTTGAATCTTCTTTATCATGCTAAGAGGAGCAGGAAAAAGTAAAAAATTTCAGAATTGCACCTTGCAATGCGGAGAAATTACTGTTTGTGCATTTATAATATTCAATGATTTTTGCCATTGAAAAACGTCCAGAAATGATTGAAGCTACTGACTGAACGAAAGGAGCTGGCATCTCACTCTCTTTGAATCTTCTTTATCATGCTAAGAGGAGCAGGAAAAAGCAAAAAATTTCAGAATTGCACCTTGCAATGCGGAGAAATTACTGTTTGTGCATTTACAATATTCATTGATTTTTGCCATTGAAAAACATCCAGAAATGATTGAAGCTACTGACTGAATGAAAGGAGCTGGCATCTCACTCTCTTTGAATCTTCTTTATCATGCTAAGAGGAGCAGGAAAAAGCAAAAAATTTCAGAATTGCACCTTGCAATGCGGAGAAATTACTGTTTGTGCATTTACAATATTCATTGATTTTTGCCATTGAAAAACATCATGTTATTCATATACCAGAAATGTTTGAAGCTACTGACTGAATGAAAGGAGCTGACATCTCACTCTCTTTGAATCTTCTTTATCATGCTAAGAGGAGCAGGAAAAAGCAAAAAATTTCAGAATTGCACCTTGCAATGCGGAGAAATTACTGTTTGTGCATTTACAATATTCATTGATTTTTGCCATTGAAAAACGTCCAGAAATGATTGAAGCTACTGACTGAATGAAAGGAGCTGGCATCTCACTCTCTTTGAATCTTCTTTATCATGCTAAGAGGAGCAGGAAAAAGCAAAAAATTTCAGAATTGCACCTTGCAATGCGGAGAAATTACTGTTTGTGCATTTACAATATTCATTGATTTTTGCCATTGAAAAACATGTTATTCATATACCAGAAATGTTTGAAGCTGCTGACTGAATGAAAGGAGCTGGCACCTCACTCTCTTTGAATCTTCTTTATCATGCTAAGAGGAGCGGGAAAAAGCAAAAAATTTCAGAATTGCACCTTGCAATGCGGAGAAATTACTGTTTGTGCATTTATAATATTCAATGATTTTTGCCATTGAAAAACGTCCAGAAATGATTGAAGCTACTGACTGAACGAAAGGAGCTGGCATCTCACTCTCCTTGAATCTTCTTTATCATGCTAAGAGGAGCAGGAAAAAGCAAAAAATTTCAGAATTGCACCTTGCAATGCGGAGAAATTACTGTTTGTGCATTTACAATATTCATTGATTTTTGCCATTGAAAAACATCCAGAAATGATTGAAGCTACTGACTGAATGAAAGTAGCTGGCATCTCACTCTCTTTGAATCTTCTTTATCATGCTAAGAGGAGCAGGAAAAAGCAAAAAATTTCAGAATTGCACCTTGCAATGCGGAGAAATTACTGTTTGTGCATTTACAATATTCATTGATTTTTGCCATTGAAAAACATCATGTTATTCATGTACCAGAAATGTTTGAAGCTACTGACTGAATGAAAGGAGCTGACATCTCACTCTCTTTGAATCTTCTTTATCATGCTAAGAGGAGCAGGAAAAAGCAAAAAATTTCAGAATTGCACCTTGCAATGCGGAGAAATTACTGTTTGTGCATTTACAATATTCATTGATTTTTGCCATTGAAAAACGTCCAGAAATGATTGAAGCTACTGACTGAATGAAAGGAGCTGGCATCTCACTCTCTTTGAATCTTCTTTATCATGCTAAGAGGAGCAGGAAAAAGCAAAAAATTTCAGAATTGCACCTTGCAATGCGGAGAAATTACTGTTTGTGCATTTACAATATTCATTGATTTTTGCCATTGAAAAACATGTTATTCATATACCAGAAATGTTTGAAGCTACTGACTGAATGAAAGGAGCTGGCACCTCACTCTCTTTGAATCTTCTTTATCATGCTCAGAGGAGCGGGAAAAAGCAAAAAATTTCAGAATTGCACCTTGCAATGCGGAGAAATTACTGTTTGTGCATTTACAATATTCATTGATTTTTGCCATTGAAAAACGTCCAGAAATGATTGAAGGTACTGACTGAATGAAAGGAGCTGGCATCTCACTCTCTTTGAATCTTCTTTATCATGCTAAGAGGAGCAGGAAAAAGCAAAAAATTTCAGAATTGCACCTTGCAATGCGGAGAAATTACTGTTTGTGCATTTACAATATTCATTGGTTTTTGCCATTGAAAAACGTCCAGAAATGATTGAAGCTACTGACTGAATGAAAGGAGCTGGCATCTCACTCTCTTTGAATCTTCTTTATCATGCTAAGAGGAGCAGGAAAAAGCAAAAAATTTCAGAATTGCACCTTGCAATGCGGAGAAATTACAGTTTGTGCATTTACAATATTCATTGATTTTTGCCATTGAAAAACATCCAGAAATGATTGAAGCTACTGACTGAATGAAAGGAGCTGGCATCTCACTCTCTTTGAATCTTCTTTATCATGCTAAGAGGAGCAGGAAAAAGCAAAAAATTTCAGAATTGCACCTTGCAATGCGGAGAAATTACTGTTTGTGCATTTACAATATTCATTGATTTTTGCCATTGAAAAACATCATGTTATTCATATACCAGAAATGTTTGAAGCTACTGACTGAATGAAAGGAGCTGACATCACAATCTCTTTGAATCTTCTTTATCATGCTAAGAGGAGCAGGAAAAAGCAAAAAATTTCAGAATTGCACCTTGCAATGCGGAGAAATTACTGTTTGTGCATTTACAATATTCATTGATTTTTGCCATTGAAAAACATCCAGAAATGATTGAAGCTACTGACTGAATGAAAAGAGCTGGCATCTCACTCTCTTTGAATCTTCTTTATCATGCTAAGAGGAGCAGGAAAAAGCAAAAAATTTCAGAATTGCACCTTGCAATGCGGAGAAATTACTGTTTGTGCATTTACAATATTCATTGATTTTTGCCATTGAAAAACATCATGTTATTCATATACCAGAAATGTTTGAAGCTACTGACTGAATGAAAGGAGCTGGCATCTCACTCTCTTTGAATCTTCTTTATCATGCTAAGAGGAGCAGGAAAAAGCAAAAAATTTCAGAATTGCACCTTGCAATGCGGAGAAATTACTGTTTGTGCATTTACAATATTCATTGATTTTTGCCATTGAAAAACGTCCAGAAATGATTGAAGGTACTGACTGAATGAAAGGAGCTGGCATCTCACTCTCTTTGAATCTTCTTTATCATGCTAAGAGGAGCAGGAAAAAGCAAAAAATTTCAGAATTGCACCTTGCAATGCGGAGAAATTACTGTTTGTGCATTTACAATATTCATTGGTTTTTGCCATTGAAAAATGTCCAGAAATGATTGAAGCTACTGACTGAATGAAAGGAGCTGGCATCTCACTCTCTTTGAATCTTCTTTATCATGCTAAGAGGAGCAGGAAAAAGCAAAAAATTTCAGAATTGCACCTTGCAATGCGGAGAAATTACAGTTTGTGCATTTACAATATTCATTGATTTTTGCCATTGAAAAACATCCAGAAATTATTGAAGCTACTGACTGAATGAAAGGAGCTGGCATCTCACTCTCTTTGAATCTTCTTTATCATGCTAAGAGGAGCAGGAAAAAGCAAAAAATTTCAGAATTGCACCTTGCAATGTGGAGAAATTACTGTTTGTGCATTTACAATATTCATTGATTTTTACCATTGAAAAACGTCCAGAAATGATTGAAGCTACTGACTGAATGAAAGTAGCTGGCATCTCACTCTCTTTGAATCTTCTTTATCATGCTAAGAGGAGCAGGAAAAAGCAAAAAATTTCAGACTTGCACCTTGCAATGCGGAGAAATTACTGTTTGTGCATTTACAATATTCATTGATTTTTGCCATTGAAAAACATCATGTTATTCATATACCAGAAATGTTTGAAGCTACTGACTGAATGAAAGGAGCTGGCATCTCACTCTCTTTGAATCTTCTTTATCATGCTAAGAGGAGCAGGAAAAAGCAAAAAATTTCAGAATTGCACCTTGCAATGCGGAGAAATTACTGTTTGTGCATTTACAATATTCATTGATTTTTGCCATTGAAAAACATCATGTTATTCATATACCAGAAATGTTTGAAGCTACTGACTGAATGAAAGGAGCTGGCATCTCACTCTCTTTGAATCTTCTTTATCATGCTAAGAGGAGCAGGAAAAAGCAAAAAATTTCAGAATTGCACCTTGCAATGTGGAGAAATTACTGTTTGTGCATTTACAATATTCATTGATTTTTACCATTGAAAAACGTCCAGAAATGATTGAAGCTACTGACTGAATGAAAGTAGCTGGCATCTCACTCTCTTTGAATCTTCTTTATCATGCTAAGAGGAGCAGGAAAAAGCAAAAAATTTCAGACTTGCACCTTGCAATGCGGAGAAATTACTGTTTGTGCATTTACAATATTCATTGATTTTTGCCATTGAAAAACATCATGTTATTCATATACCAGAAATGTTTGAAGCTACTGACTGAATGAAAGGAGCTGGCATCTCACTCTCTTTGAATCTTCTTTATCATGCTAAGAGGAGCAGGAAAAAGCAAAAAATTTCAGAATTGCACCTTGCAATGCGGAGAAATTACTGTTTGTGCATTTACAATATTCATTGATTTTTGCCATTGAAAAACATCATGTTATTCATATACCAGAAATGATTGAAGCTACTGACTGAATGAAAGGAGCTGGCATCTCACTCTCTTTGAATCTTCTTTATCATGCTAAGAGGAGCAGGAAAAAGTAAAAAATTTCAGAATTGCACCTTGCAATGCGGAGAAATTACTGTTTGTGCATTTATAATATTCAATGATTTTTGCCATTGAAAAACGTCCAGAAATGATTGAAGCTACTGACTGAACGAAAGGAGCTGGCATCTCACTCTCTTTGAATCTTCTTTATCATGCTAAGAGGAGCAGGAAAAAGCAAAAAATTTCAGAATTGCACCTTGCAATGCGGAGAAATTACTGTTTGTGCATTTACAATATTCATTGATTTTTGCCATTGAAAAACATCCAGAAATGATTGAAGCTACTGACTGAATGAAAGGAGCTGGCATCTCACTCTCTTTGAATCTTCTTTATCATGCTAAGAGGAGCAGGAAAAAGCAAAAAATTTCAGAATTGCACCTTGCAATGCGGAGAAATTACTGTTTGTGCATTTACAATATTCATTGATTTTTGCCATTGAAAAACATCATGTTATTCATATACCAGAAATGTTTGAAGCTACTGACTGAATGAAAGGAGCTGACATCTCACTCTCTTTGAATCTTCTTTATCATGCTAAGAGGAGCAGGAAAAAGCAAAAAATTTCAGAATTGCACCTTGCAATGCGGAGAAATTACTGTTTGTGCATTTACAATATTCATTGATTTTTGCCATTGAAAAACGTCCAGAAATGATTAAAGCTACTGACTGAATGAAAGGAGCTGGCATCTCACTCTCTTTGAATCTTCTTTATCATGCTAAGAGGAGCAGGAAAAAGCAAAAAATTTCAGAATTGCACCTTGCAATGCGGAGAAATTACTGTTTGTGCATTTACAATATTCATTGATTTTTGCCATTGAAAAACATGTTATTCATATACCAGAAATGTTTGAAGCTACTGACTGAATGAAAGGAGCTGGCACCTCACTGTCTTTGAATCTTCTTTATCATGCTAAGAGGAGCGGGAAAAAGCAAAAAATTTCAGAATTGCACCTTGCAATGCGGAGAAATTACTGTTTGTGCATTTATAATATTCAATGATTTTTGCCATTGAAAAACGTCCAGAAATGATTGAAGCTACTGACTGAACGAAAGGAGCTGGCATCTCACTCTCCTTGAATCTTCTTTATCATGCTAAGAGGAGCAGGAAAAAGCAAAAAATTTCAGAATTGCACCTTGCAATGCGGAGAAATTACTGTTTGTGCATTTACAATATTCATTGATTTTTGCCATTGAAAAACATCCAGAAATGATTGAAGCTACTGACTGAATGAAAGGAGCTGGCATCTCACTCTCTTTGAATCTTCTTTATCATGCTAAGAGGAGCAGGAAAAAGCAAAAAATTTCAGAATTGCACCTTGCAATGCGGAGAAATTACTGTTTGTGCATTTACAATATTCATTGATTTTTGCCATTGAAAAACATCATGTTATTCATGTACCAGAAATGTTTGAAGCTACTGACTGAATGAAAGGAGCTGACATCTCACTCTCTTTGAATCTTCTTTATCATGCTAAGAGGAGCAGGAAAAAGCAAAAAATTTCAGAATTGCACCTTGCAATGCGGAGAAATTACTGTTTGTGCATTTACAATATTCATTGATTTTTGCCATTGAAAAACGTCCAGAAATGATTGAAGCTACTGACTGAATGAAAGGAGCTGGCATCTCACTCTCTTTGAATCTTCTTTATCATGCTAAGAGGAGCAGGAAAAAGCAAAAAATTTCAGAATTGCACCTTGCAATGCGGAGAAATTACTGTTTGTGCATTTACAATATTCATTGATTTTTGCCATTGAAAAACATGTTATTCATATACCAGAAATGTTTGAAGCTACTGACTGAATGAAAGGAGCTGGCACCTCACTCTCTTTGAATCTTCTTTATCATGCTAAGAGGAGCGGGAAAAAGCAAAAAATTTCAGAATTGCACCTTGCAATGCGGAGAAATTACTGTTTGTGCATTTACAATATTCATTGATTTTTGCCATTGAAAAACGTCCAGAAATGATTGAAGGTACTGACTGAATGAAAGGAGCTGGCATCTCACTCTCTTTGAATCTTCTTTATCATGCTAAGAGGAGCAGGAAAAAGCAAAAAATTTCAGAATTGCACCTTGCAATGCGGAGAAATTACTGTTTGTGCATTTACAATATTCATTGGTTTTTGCCATTGAAAAACGTCCAGAAATGATTGAAGCTACTGACTGAATGAAAGGAGCTGGCATCTCACTCTCTTTGAATCTTCTTTATCATGCTAAGAGGAGCAGGAAAAAGCAAAAAATTTCAGAATTGCACCTTGCAATGCGGAGAAATTACAGTTTGTGCATTTACAATATTCATTGATTTTTGCCATTGAAAAACATCCAGAAATGATTGAAGCTACTGACTGAATGAAAGGAGCTGGCATCTCACTCTCTTTGAATCTTCTTTATCATGCTAAGAGGAGCAGGAAAAAGCAAAAAATTTCAGAATTGCACCTTGCAATGCGGAGAAATTACTGTTTGTGCATTTACAATATTCATTGATTTTTGCCATTGAAAAACATCATGTTATTCATATACCAGAAATGTTTGAAGCTACTGACTGAATGAAAGGAGCTGGCATCTCACTCTCTTTGAATCTTCTTTATCATGCTAAGAGGAGCAGGAAAAAGCAAAAAATTTCAGAATTGCACCTTGCAATGTGGAGAAATTACTGTTTGTGCATTTACAATATTCATTGATTTTTACCATTGAAAAACGTCCAGAAATGATTGAAGCTACTGACTGAATGAAAGTAGCTGGCATCTCACTCTCTTTGAATCTTCTTTATCATGCTAAGAGGAGCAGGAAAAAGCAAAAAATTTCAGACTTGCACCTTGCAATGCGGAGAAATTACTGTTTGTGCATTTACAATATTCATTGATTTTTGCCATTGAAAAACATCATGTTATTCATATACCAGAAATGTTTGAAGCTACTGACTGAATGAAAGGAGCTGGCATCTCACTCTCTTTGAATCTTCTTTATCATGCTAAGAGGAGCAGGAAAAAGCAAAAAATTTCAGAATTGCACCTTGCAATGCGGAGAAATTACTGTTTGTGCATTTACAATATTCATTGATTTTTGCCATTGAAAAACATCATGTTATTCATATACCAGAAATGTTTGAAGCTACTGACTGAATGAAAGGAGCTGGCATCTCACTCTCTTTGAATCTTCTTTATCATGCTAAGAGGAGCAGGAAAAAGCAAAAAATTTCAGAATTGCACCTTGCAATGTGGAGAAATTACTGTTTGTGCATTTACAATATTCATTGATTTTTACCATTGAAAAACGTCCAGAAATGATTGAAGCTACTGACTGAATGAAAGTAGCTGGCATCTCACTCTCTTTGAATCTTCTTTATCATGCTAAGAGGAGCAGGAAAAAGCAAAAAAATTTCAGACTTGCACCTTGCAATGCGGAGAAATTACTGTTTGTGCATTTACAATATTCATTGATTTTTGCCATTGAAAAACATCATGTTATTCATATACCAGAAATGTTTGAAGCTACTGACTGAATGAAAGGAGCTGGCATCTCACTCTCTTTGAATCTTCTTTATCATGCTAAGAGGAGCAGGAAAAAGCAAAAAATTTCAGAATTGCACCTTGCAATGCGGAGAAATTACTGTTTGTGCATTTACAATATTCATTGATTTTTGCCATTGAAAAACATCCAGAAATGATTGAAGCTACTGACTGAATGAAAGGAGCTGGCATCTCACTCTCTTTGAATCTTCTTTATCATGCTAAGAGGAGCAGGAAAAAGCAAAAAATTTCAGAATTGCACCTTGCAATGCGGAGAAATTACTGTTTGTGCATTTACAATATTCATTGATTTTTGCCATTGAAAAACATCATGTTATTCATATACCAGAAATGTTTGAAGCTACTGACTGAATGAAAGGAGCTGACATCTCACTCTCTTTGAATCTTCTTTATCATGCTAAGAGGAGCAGGAAAAAGCAAAAAATTTCAGAATTGCACCTTGCAATGCGGAGAAATTACTGTTTGTGCATTTACAATATTCATTGATTTTTGCCATTGAAAAACATCCAGAAATGATTGAAGCTACTGACTGAATGAAAGGAGCTGGCATCTCACTCTTTTTGAATCTTCTTTATCATGCTAAGAGGAGCAGGAAAAAGCAAAAAATTTCAGAATTGCACCTTGCAATGCGGAGAAATTACTGTTTGTGCATTTACAATATTCATTGATTTTTGCCATTGAAAAACATCATGTTATTCATATACCAGAAATGTTTGAAGCTACTGACTGAATGAAAGGAGCTGGCATCTCACTCTCTTTGAATCTTCTTTATCATGCTAAGAGGAGCAGGAAAAAGCAAAAAATTTCAGAATTGCACCTTGCAATGCGGAGAAATTACTGTTTGTGCATTTTCAATATTCATTGATTTTTGCCATTGAAAAACATCATGTTATTCATATACCAGAAATGTTTGAAGCTACTGACTGAATGAAAGGAGCTGGCATCTCACTCTCTTTGAATCTTCTTTATCATGCTAAGAGGAGCAGGAAAAAGCAAAAAATTTCAGAATTGCACCTTGCAATGTGGAGAAATTACTGTTTGTGCATTTACAATATTCATTGATTTTTACCATTGAAAAACGTCCAGAAATGATTGAAGCTACTGACTGAATGAAAGTAACTGGCATCTCACTCTCTTTGAATCTTCTTTATCATGCTAAGGGGAGCAGGAAAAAGCAAAAAATTTCAGACTTGCACCTTGCAATGCGGAGAAATTACTGTTTGTGCATTTACAATATTCATTGATTTTTGCCATTGAAAAACATCATGTTATTCATATACCAGAAATGTTTGAAGCTACTGACTGAATGAAAGGAGCTGGCATCTCACTCTCTTTGAATCTTCTTTATCATGCTAAGAGGAGCAGGAAAAAGCAAAAAATTTCAGAATTGCACCTTGCAATGCGGAGAAATTACTGTTTGTGCATTTACAATATTCATTGATTTTTGCCATTGAAAAACATCATGTTATTCATATACCAGAAATGTTTGAAGCTACTGACTGAATGAAAGGAGCTGGCATCTCACTCTCTTTGAATCTTCTTTATCATGCTAAGAGGAGCAGGAAAAAGCAAAAAATTTCAGAATTGCACCTTGCAATGCGGAGAAATTACTGTTTGTGCTTTTACAATATTCATTGATTTTTGCCATTGAAAAATGTCCAGAAATGATTGAAGCTACTGACTGAATGAAAGGAGCTGGCATCTCACTCTCTTTGAATCTTCTTTATCATGCTAAGAGGAGCAGGAAAAATCAAAAAATTTCAGAATTGCACCTTGCAATGCGGAGAAATTACTGTTTGTGCATTTACAATATTCATTGATTTTTGCCATTGAAAAACATGTTATTCATATACCAGAAATGTTTGAAGCTACTGACTGAATGAAAGGAGCTGGCACCTCACTCTCTTTGAATCTTCTTTATCATGCTAAGAGGAGCGGGAAAAAGCAAAAAATTTCAGAATTGCACCTTGCAATGCGGAGAAATTACTGTTTGTGCATTTACAATATTCATTGATTTTTGCCATTGAAAAACGTCCAGAAATGATTGAAGCTACTGACTGTATGAAAGGAGCTGGCATCTCACTCTCTTTGAATCTTCTTTATCATGCTAAGAGGAGCAGGAAAAAGCAAAAAATTTCAGAATTGCACCTTGCAATGCGGAGAAATTACTGTTTGTGCATTTACAATATTCATTGATTTTTGCCATTGAAAAACGTCCAGAAATGATTGAAGCTACTGACTGAATGAAAGGAGCTGGCATCTCACTCTCTTTGAATCTTCTTTATCATGCTAAGAGGAGCAGGAAAAAGCAAAAAATTTCAGAATTGCACCTTGCAATGCGGAGAAATTACAGTTTGTGCATTTACAATATTCATTGATTTTTGCCATTGAAAAACATCCAGAAATGATTGAAGCTACTGACTGAATGAAAGGAGCTGGCATCTCACTCTCTTTGAATCTTCTTTATCATGCTAAGAGGAGCAGGAAAAAGCAAAAAATTTCAGAATTGCACCTTGCAATGCGGAGAAATTACTGTTTGTGCATTTACAATATTCATTGATTTTTGCCATTGAAAAACATCATGTTATTCATATACCAGAAATGTTTGAAGCTACTGACTGAATGAAAGGAGCTGGCATCTCACTCTCTTTGAATCTTCTTTATCATGCTAAGAGGAGCAGGAAAAAGCAAAAAATTTCAGAATTGCACCTTGCAATGTGGAGAAATTACTGTTTGTGCATTTACAATATTCATTGATTTTTACCATTGAAAAACGTCCAGAAATGATTGAAGCTACTGACTGAATGAAAGTAGCTGGCATCTCACTCTCTTTGAATCTTCTTTATCATGCTAAGAGGAGCAGGAAAAAGCAAAAAATTTCAGACTTGCACCTTGCAATGCGGAGAAATTACTGTTTGTGCATTTACAATATTCATTGATTTTTGCCATTGAAAAACGTCCAGAAATGATTGAAGGTACTGACTGAATGAAAGGAGCTGGCATCTCACTCTCTTTGAATCTTCTTTATCATGCTAAGAGGAGCAGGGAAAAGCAAAAAATTTCAGAATTGCACCTTGCAATGCGGAGAAATTACTGTTTGTGCATTTACAATATTCATTGATTTTTGCCACTGAAAAACGTCCAGAAATGATTGAAGCTACTGACTGAATGAAAGGAGCTGGCATCTCACTCTCTTTGAATCTTCTTTATCATGCTAAGAGGAGCAGGAAAAAGCAAAAAATTTCAGAATTGCACCTTGCAATGCGGAGAAATTACAGTTTGTGCATTTACAATATTCATTGATTTTTGCCATTGAAAAACATCCAGAAATGATTGAAGCTACTGACTGAATGAAAGGAGCTGGCATCTCACTCTCTTTGAATCTTCTTTATCATGCTAAGAGGAGCAGGAAAAAGCAAAAAATTTCAGAATTGCACCTTGCAATGTGGAGAAATTACTGTTTGTGCATTTACAATATTCATTGATTTTTACCATTGAAAAATGTCCAGAAATGATTGAAGCTACTGACTGAATGAAAGTAGCTGGCATCTCACTCTCTTTGAATCTTCTTTATCATGCTAAGAGGAGCAGGAAAAAGCAAAAAATTTCAGACTTGCACCTTGCAATGCGGAGAAATTACTGTTTGTGCATTTACAATATTCATTGATTTTTGCCATTGAAAAACATCATGTTATTCATATACCAGAAATGTTTGAAGCTACTGACTGAATGAAAGGAGCTGGCATCTCACTCTCTTTGAATCTTCTTTATCATGCTAAGAGGAGCAGGAAAAAGCAAAAAATTTCAGAATTGCACCTTGCAATGCGGAGAAATTACTGTTTGTGCATTTACAATATTCATTGATTTTTGCCATTGAAAAACATCATGTTTTTCATATACCAGAAATGTTTGAAGCTACTGACTGAATGAAAGGAGCTGGCATCTCACTCTCTTTGAATCTTCTTTATCATGCTAAGAGGAGCAGGAAAAAGCAAAAAATTTCAGAATTGCACCTTGCAATGCGGAGAAATTACTGTTTGTGCATTTACAATATTCATTGATTTTTGCCATTGAAAAACGTCCAGAAATGATTGAAGCTACTGACTGAATGAAAGGAGCTGGCATCTCACTCTCTTTGAATCTTCTTTATCATGCTAAGAGGAGCAGGAAAAATCAAAAAATTTCAGAATTGCACCTTGCAATGCGGAGAAATTACTGTTTGTGCATTTACAATATTCATTGATTTTTGCCATTGAAAAACATGTTATTCATATACCAGAAATGTTTGAAGCTACTGACTGAATGAAAGGAGCTGGCACCTCACTCTCTTTGAATCTTCTTTATCATGCTAAGAGGAGCGGGAAAAAGCAAAAAATTTCAGAATTGCACCTTGCAATGCGGAGAAATTACTGTTTGTGCATTTACAATATTCATTGATTTTTGCCATTGAAAAACGTCCAGAAATGATTGAAGGTACTGACTAAATGAAAGGAGCTGGCATCTCACTCTCTTTGAATCTTCTTTATCATGCTAAGAGGAGCAGGAAAAAGCAAAAAATTTCAGAATTGCACCTTGCAATGCGGAGAAATTACTGTTTGTGCATTTACAATATTCATTGATTTTTGCCATTGAAAAACGTCCAGAAATGATTGAAGCTACTGACTGAAAGAAAGGAGCTGGCATCTCACTCTGTTTGAATCTTCTTTATCATGCTAAGAGGAGCAGGAAAAAGCAAAAAATTTCAGAATTGCACCTTGCAATACGGAGAAATTACAGTTTGTGCATTTACAATATTCATTGATTTTTGCCATTGAAAAACATCCAGAAATGATTGAAGCTACTGACTGAATGAAAGGAGCTGGCATCTCACTCTCTTTGAATCTTCTTTATCATGCTAAGAGGAGCAGGAAAAAGCAAAAAATTTCAGACTTGCACCTTGCAATGCGGAGAAATTACTGTTTGTGCATTTACAATATTCATTGATTTTTGCCATTGAAAAACATCATGTTATTCATATACCAGAAATGTTTGAAGCTACTGACTGAATGAAAGGAGCTGGCATCTCACTCTCTTTGAATCTTCTTTATCATGCTAAGAGGAGCAGGAAAAAGCAAAAAATTTCAGAATTGCACCTTGCAATGCGGAGAAATTACTGTTTGTGCAATTACAATATTCATTGATTTTTGCCATTGAAAAACGTCCAGAAATGATTGAAGCTACTGACTGAATGAAAGGAGCTGGCATCTCACTCTCTTTTGAATCTTGTTTATCATGCTAAGAGGAGCAGGAAAAAGCAAAAAATTTCAGAATTGCACCTTGCAATGCGGAGAAATTACTGTTTGTGCATTTACAATATTCATTGATTTTTGCCATTTCAAAACGTCCAGAAATGATTGAAGCTACTGACTGAATGAAAGGAGCTGGCATCTCACTCTCTTTGAATCTTCTTTATCATGCTAAGAGGAGCAGGAAAAAGCAAAAAATTTCAGAATTGCACCTTGCAATGCGGAGAAATTACTGTTTGTGCATTTACAATATTCATTGATTTTTGCCATTGAAAAACATCATGTTATTCATATACCAGAAATGATTGAAGCTACTGACTGAATGAAAGGAGCTGGCATCTCACTCTCTTTGAATCTTCTTTATCATGCTAAGAGGAGCAGGAAAAAGTAAAAAATTTCAGAATTGCACCTTGCAATGCGGAGAAATTACTGTTTGTGCATTTATAATATTCAATGATTTTTGCCATTGAAAAACGTCCAGAAATGATTGAAGCTACTGACTGAACGAAAGGAGCTGGCATCTCACTCTCTTTGAATCTTCTTTATCATGCTAAGAGGAGCAGGAAAAAGCAAAAAATTTCAGAATTGCACCTTGCAATGCGGAGAAATTACTGTTTGTGCATTTACAATATTCATTGATTTTTGCCATTGAAAAACGTCCAGAAATGATTGAAGCTACTGACTGAATGAAAGGAGCTGGCATCTCACTCTCTTTGAATCTTCTTTATCATGCTAAGAGGAGCAGGAAAAAGCAAAAAATTTCAGAATTGCACCTTGCAATGCGGAGAAATTACTGTTTGTGCATTTACAATATTCATTGATTTTTGCCATTGAAAAACATCATGTTATTCATATACCAGAAATGTTTGAAGCTACTGACTGAATGAAAGGAGCTGACATCTCACTCTCTTTGAATCTTCTTTATCATGCTAAGAGGAGCAGGAAAAAGCAAAAAATTTCAGAATTGCACCTTGCAATGCGGAGAAATTACTGTTTGTGCATTTACAATATTCATTGATTTTTGCCATTGAAAAACGTCCAGAAATGATTGAAGCTACTGACTGAATGAAAGGAGCTGGCATCTCACTCTCTTTGAATCTTCTTTATCATGCTAAGAGGAGCAGGAAAAAGCAAAAAATTTCAGAATTGCACCTTGCAATGCGGAGAAATTACTGTTTGTGCATTTACAATATTCATTGATTTTTGCCATTGAAAAACATCATGTTATTCATATACCAGAAATGTTTGAAGCTACTGACTGAATGAAAGGAGCTGGCATCTCACTCTCTTTGAATCTTCTTTATCATGCTAAGAGGAGCAGGAAAAAGCAAAAAATTTCAGAATTGCACCTTGCAATGTGGAGAAATTACTGTTTGTGCATTTACAATATTCATTGATTTTTGCCATTGAAAAACATCATGTTATTCATATACCAGAAATGTTTGAAGCTACTGACTGAATGAAAGGAGCTGGCATCTCACTCTCTTTGAATCTTCTTTATCATGCTAAGAGGAGCAGGAAAAAGCAAAAAATTTCAGAATTGCACCTTGCAATGTGGAGAAATTACTGTTTGTGCATTTACAATATTCATTGATTTTTACCATTGAAAAACGTCCAGAAATGATTGAAGCTACTGACTGAATGAAAGTAGCTGGCATCTCACTCTCTTTGAATCTTCTTTATCATGCTAAGAGGAGCAGGAAAAAGCAAAAAATTTCAGACTTGCACCTTGCAATGCGGAGAAATTACTGTTTGTGCATTTACAATATTCATTGATTTTTGCCATTGAAAAACATCATGTTATTCATATACCAGAAATGTTTGAAGCTTCTGACTGAATGAAAGGAGCTGGCATCTCACTCTCTTTGAATCTTCTTTATCATGCTAAGAGGAGCAGGAAAAAGCAAAAAATTTCAGAATTGCACCTTGCAATGTGGAGAAATTACTGTTTGTGCATTTACAATATTCATTGATTTTTACCATTGAAAAACGTCCAGAAATGATTGAAGCTACTGACTGAATGAAAGTAGCTGGCATCTCACTCTCTTTGAATCTTCTTTATCATGCTAAGAGGAGCAGGAAAAAGCAAAAAATTTCAGACTTGCACCTTGCAATGCGGAGAAATTACTGTTTGTGCATTTACAATATTCATTGATTTTTGCCATTGAAAAACATCATGTTATTCATATACCAGAAATGTTTGAAGCTACTGACTGAATGAAAGGAGCTGGCATCTCACTCTCTTTGAATCTTCTTTATCATGCTAAGAGGAGCAGGAAAAAGCAAAAAATTTCAGAATTGCACCTTGCAATGCGGAGAAATTACTGTTTGTGCATTTACAATATTCATTGATTTTTGCCATTGAAAAACGTCCAGAAATGATTGAAGCTACTGACTGAATGAAAGGAGCTGGCATCTCACTCTCTTTGAATCTTCTTTATCATGCTAAGAGGAGCAGGAAAAAGCAAAAAATTTCAGAATTGCACCTTGCAATGCGGAGAAATTACTGTTTGTGCATTTACAATATTCATTGATTTTTGCCATTGATAAACGTCCAGAAATGATTGAAGCTACTGATTGAATGAAAGGAGCTGGCATCTCACTCTCTTTGAATCTTCTTTATCATGCTAAGAGGAGCAGGAAAAAGCAAAAAATTTCAGAATTGCACCTTGCAATGCGGAGAAATTACTGTTTGTGCATTTACAATATTCATTGATTTTTGCTATTGAAAAACATCATGTTATTCATATACCAGAAATGATTGAAGCTACTGACTGAATGAAAGGAGCTGGCATCTCACTCTCTTTGAATCTTCTTTATCATGCTAAGAGGAGCAGGAAAAAGCAAAAAATTTCAGAATTGCACCTTGCAATGCGGAGAAATTATAGTTTGTGCATTTACAATATTCATTGATTTTTGCCATTGAAAAACGTCCAGAAATGATTGAAGCTACTGACTGAATGAAAGGAGCTGGCATCTCACTCTCTTTGAATCTTCTTTATCATGCTAAGAGGAGCAGGAAAAAGCAAAAAATTTCAGAATTGCACCTTGCAATGTGGAGAAATTACTGTTTGTGCATTTACAATATTCATTGATTTTTGCCATTGAAAAACGTCCAGAAATGATTGAAGCTACTGACTGAATGAAAGGAGCTGGCATCTCACTCTCTTTGAATCTTCTTTATCATGCTAAGAGGAGCAGGAAAAAGCAAAAAATTTCAGAATTGCACCTTGCAATGCGGAGAAATTACTGTTTGTGCATTTACAATATTCATTGATTTTTGCTATTGAAAAACATCATGTTATTCATATACCAGAAATGATTGAAGCTACTGACTGAATGAAAGGAGCTGGCATCTCACTCTCTTTGAATCTTCTTTATCATGCTAAGAGGAGCAGGAAAAAGCAAAAAATTTCAGAATTGCACCTGCAATGCGGAGAAATTACAGTTTGTGCATTTACAATATTCATTGATTTTTGCCATTGAAAAGCGTCCAGAAATGATTGAAGCTACTGACTGAATGAAAGGAGCTGGCATCTCACTCTCTTTGAATCTTCTTTATCATGCTAAGAGGAGCAGGAAAAAGCAAAAAATTTCAGAATTGCACCTTGCAATGCGGAGAAATTACTGTTTGTGCATTTACAATATTCATTGATTTTTGCCATTGAAAAATGTCCAGAAATGATTGAAGCTACTGACTGAATGAAAGGAGCTGGCATCTCACTCTCTTTGAATCTTCTTTATCATGCTAAGAGGAGCAGGAAAAAGCAAAAAATTTCAGAATTGCGCCTTGCAATGCGGAGAAATTACTGTTTGTGCATTTACAAAATTCATTGATTTTTGCCATTGAAAAACATCATGTTATTCATATACCAGAAATGATTGAAGCTACTGACTGAAGGAAAGGAGCTGGCATCTCACTCTCTTTGAATCTTCTTTATCATGCTAAGAGGAGCAGGAAAAAGCAAAAAATTTCAGAATTGCACCTTGCAATGCGGAGAAATTACTGTTTGTGCATTTACAATATTCATTGATTTTTGCCATTGAAAAACGTCCAGAAATGATTGAAGCTACTGACTGAATGAAAGGAGCTGGCATCTCACTCTCTTTGAATCTTCTTTATCATGCTAAGAGGAGCAGGAAAAAGCAAAAAATTTCAGAATTGCACCTTGCAATGCGGAGAAATTACTGTTTGTGCATTTACAATATTCATTGATTTTTGCGATTGAAAAACATCATGTTATTCATATACCAGAAATGATTGAAGCTACTGACTGAATGAAAGGAGCTGGCATCTCATTCTCTTTGAATCTTCTTTATCATGCTAAGAGGAGCAGGAAAAAGTAAAAAATTTCAGAATTGCACCTTGCAATGCGGAGAAATTACTGTTTGTGCATTTACAATATTCAATGATTTTTGCCATTGAAAAACGTCCAGAAATGATTGAAGCTACTGACTGAATGAAAGGAGCTGGCATCTCACTCTCTTTGAATCTTGTTTATCATGCTAAGAGGAGCAGGAAAAAGCAAAAAATTTCAGAATTGCACCTTGCAATGCGGAGAAATTACTGTTTGTGCATTTACAATATTCATTGATTTTTGCCATTGAAAAACGTCCAGAAATGATTGAAGCTACTGACTGAATGAAAGGAGCTGGCATCTCACTCTCTTTGAATCTTCTTTATCATGCTAAGAGGAGCAGGAAAAAGCAAAAAATTTCAGAATTGCACCTTGCAATGCGGAGAAATTACTGTTTGTGCATTTACAATATTCATTGATTTTTGCTATTGAAAAACATCATGTTATTCATATACCAGAAATGATTGAAGCTACTGACTGAATGAAAGGAGCTGGCATCTCACTCTCTTTGAATCTTCTTTATCATGCTAAGAGGAGCAGGAAAAAGCAAAAAATTTCAGAATTGCACCTTGCAATGCGGAGAAATTACTGTTTGTGCATTTATAATATTCAAAGATTTTTGCCATTGAAAAACGTCCAGAAATGATTGAAGCTACTGACTGAACGAAAGGAGCTGGCATCTCACTCTCTTTGAATCTTCTTTATCATGCTAAGAGGAGCAGGAAAAAGCAAAAAATTTCAGAATTGCACCTTGCAATGCGGAGAAATTACTGTTTGTGCATTTACAATATTCATTGATTTTTGCCATTGAAAAACGTCCAGAAATGATTGAAGCTACTGACTGAATGAAAGGAGCTGGCATCTCACTCTCTTTGAATCTTCTTTATCATGCTAAGAGGAGCAGGAAAAAGCAAAAAATTTCAGAATTGCACCTTGCAATGCGGAGAAATTACTGTTTGTGCATTTACAATATTCATTGATTTTTGCTATTGAAAAACATCATGTTATTCATATACCAGAAATGATTGAAGCTACTGACTGAATGAAAGGAGCTGGCATCTCACTCTCTTTGAATCTTCTTTATCATGCTAAGAGGAGCAGGAAAAAGCAAAAAATTTCAGAATTGCACCTTGCAATGCGGAGAAATTATAGTTTGTGCATTTACAATATTCATTGATTTTTGCCATTGAAAAACTTCCAGAAATGATTGAAGCTACTGACTGAATGAAAGGAGCTGGCATCTCACTCTCTTTGAATCTTCTTTATCATGCTAAGAGGAGCAGGAAAAAGCAAAAAATTTCAGAATTGCACCTTGCAATGCGGAGAAATTACTGTTTGTGCATTTACAATATTCATTGATTTTTGCGATTGAAAAACATCATGTTATTCATATACCAGAAATGATTGAAGCTACTGACTGAATGAAAGGAGCTGGCATCTCACTCTCTTTGAATCTTCTTTATCATGCTAAGAGGAGCAGGAAAAAGTAAAAAATTTCAGAATTGCACCTTGCAATGCGGAGAAATTACTGTTTGTGCATTTACAATATTCAATGATTTTTGCCATTGAAAAACGTCCAGAAATGATTGAAGCTACTGACTGAATGAAAGGAGCTGGCATCTCACTCTCTTTGAATCTTCTTTATCATGCTAAGACGAGCAGGAAAAAGCAAAAAATTTCAGAATTGCACCTTGCAATGCGGAGAAATTACTGTTTGTGCATTTACAATATTCATTGATTTTTGCCATTGAAAAACGTCCAGAAATGATTGAAGCTACTGACTGAATGAAAGGAGCTGGCATCTCACTCTCTTTGAATCTTCTTTATCATGCTAAGAGGAGCAGGAAAAAGCAAAAAATTTCAGAATTGCACCTTGCAATGCGGAGAAATTACTGTTTGTGCATTTACAATATTCATTGATTTTTGCCATTGAAAAACATCATGTTATTCATATACCAGAAATGATTGAAGCTACTGACTGAATGAAAGGAGCTGGCATCTCACTCTCTTTGAATCTTCTTTATCATGCTAAGAGGAGCAGGAAAAAGTAAAAAATTTCAGAATTGCACCTTGCAATGCGGAGAAATTACTGTTTGTGCATTTATAATATTCAATGATTTTTGCCATTGAAAAACGTCCAGAAATGATTGAAGCTACTGACTGAACGAAAGGAGCTGGCATCTCACTCTCTTTGAGTCTTCTTTATCATGCTAAGAGGAGCAGGAAAAAGCAAAAAATTTCAGAATTGCACCTTGCAATGCGGAGAAATTACTGTTTGTGCATTTACAATATTCATTGATTTTTGCCATTGAAAAACATCATGTTATTCATATACCAGAAATGTTTGAAGCTACTGACTGAATGAAAGGAGCTGGCATCTCACTCTTTGAATCTTCTTTATCATGCTAAGAGGAGCAGGAAAAAGCAAAAAATTTCAGAATTGCACCTTGCAATGCGGAGAAATTACTGTTTGTGCATTTACAATATTCAATGATTTTTGCCATTGAAAAACGTCCAGAAATGATTGAAGCTACTGACTGAATGAAAGGAGCTGGCATCTCACTCTCTTTGAATCTTGTTTATCATGCTAAGAGGAGCAGGAAAAAGCAAAAAATTTCAGAATTGCACCTTGCAATGCGGAGAAATTACTGTTTGTGCATTTACAATATTCATTGATTTTTGCCATTGAAAAACGTCCAGAAATGATTGAAGCTACTGACTGAATGAAAGGAGCTGGCATCTCACTCTCTTTGAATCTTCTTTATCATGCTAAGAGGAGCAGGAAAAAGCAAAAAATTTCAGAATTGCACCTTGCAATGCGGAGAAATTACTGTTTGTGCATTTACAATATTCATTGATTTTTGCTATTGAAAAACATCATGTTATTCATATACCAGAAATGATTGAAGCTACTGACTGAATGAAAGGAGCTGGCATCTCACTCTCTTTGAATCTTCTTTATCATGCTAAGAGGAGCAGGAAAAAGCAAAAAATTTCAGAATTGCACCTTGCAATGCGGAGAAATTACTGTTTGTGCATTTACAATATTCATTGATTTTTGCCATTGAAAAACGTCCAGAAATGATTGAAGCTACTGACTGAATGAAAGGAGCTGGCATCTCACTCTCTTTGAATCTTCTTTATCATGCTAAGAGGAGCAGGAAAAAGCAAAAAATTTCAGAATTGCACCTTGCAATGCGGAGAAATTACTGTTTGTGCATTTACAATATTCATTGATTTTTGCGATTGAAAAACATCATGTTATTCATATACCAGAAATGATTGAAGCTACTGACTGAATGAAAGGAGCTGGCATCTCATTCTCTTTGAATCTTCTTTATCATGCTAAGAGGAGCAGGAAAAAGTAAAAAATTTCAGAATTGCACCTTGCAATGCGGAGAAATTACTGTTTGTGCATTTACAATATTCAATGATTTTTGCCATTGAAAAACGTCCAGAAATGATTGAAGCTACTGACTGAATGAAAGGAGCTGGCATCTCACTCTCTTTGAATCTTGTTTATCATGCTAAGAGGAGCAGGAAAAAGCAAAAAATTTCAGAATTGCACCTTGCAATGCGGAGAAATTACTGTTTGTGCATTTACAATATTCATTGATTTTTGCCATTGAAAAACGTCCAGAAATGATTGAAGCTACTGACTGAATGAAAGGAGCTGGCATCTCACTCTCTTTGAATCTTCTTTATCATGCTAAGAGGAGCAGGAAAAAGCAAAAAATTTCAGAATTGCACCTTGCAATGCGGAGAAATTACTGTTTGTGCATTTACAATATTCATTGATTTTTGCTATTGAAAAACATCATGTTATTCATATACCAGAAATGATTGAAGCTACTGACTGAATGAAAGGAGCTGGCATCTCACTCTCTTTGAATCTTCTTTATCATGCTAAGAGGAGCAGGAAAAAGCAAAAAATTTCAGAATTGCACCTTGCAATGCGGAGAAATTACTGTTTGTGCATTTATAATATTCAAAGATTTTTGCCATTGAAAAACGTCCAGAAATGATTGAAGCTACTGACTGAACGAAAGGAGCTGGCATCTCACTCTCTTTGAATCTTCTTTATCATGCTAAGAGGAGCAGGAAAAAGCAAAAAATTTCAGAATTGCACCTTGCAATGCGGAGAAATTACTGTTTGTGCATTTACAATATTCATTGATTTTTGCAATTGAAAAACGTCCAGAAATGATTGAAGCTACTGACTGAATGAAAGGAGCTGGCATCTCACTCTCTTTGAATCTTCTTTATCATGCTAAGAGGAGCAGGAAAAAGCAAAAAATTTCAGAATTGCACCTTGCAATGCGGAGAAATTACTGTTTGTGCATTTACAATATTCATTGATTTTTGCTATTGAAAAACATCATGTTATTCATATACCAGAAATGATTGAAGCTACTGACTGAATGAAAGGAGCTGGCATCTCACTCTCTTTGAATCTTCTTTATCATGCTAAGAGGAGCAGGAAAAAGCAAAAAATTTCAGAATTGCACCTTGCAATGCGGAGAAATTATAGTTTGTGCATTTACAATATTCATTGATTTTTGCCATTGAAAAACTTCCAGAAATGATTGAAGCTACTGACTGAATGAAAGGAGCTGGCATCTCACTCTCTTTGAATCTTCTTTATCATGCTAAGAGGAGCAGGAAAAAGCAAAAAATTTCAGAATTGCACCTTGCAATGCGGAGAAATTACTGTTTGTGCATTTACAATATTCATTGATTTTTGCGATTGAAAAACATCATGTTATTCATATACCAGAAATGATTGAAGCTACTGACTGAATGAAAGGAGCTGGCATCTCACTCTCTTTGAATCTTTTTTATCATGCTAAGAGGAGCAGGAAAAAGTAAAAAATTTCAGAATTGCACCTTGCAATGCGGAGAAATTACTGTTTGTGCATTTACAATATTCAATGATTTTTGCCATTGAAAAACGTCCAGAAATGATTGAAGCTACTGACTGAATGAAAGGAGCTGGCATCTCACTCTCTTTGAATCTTCTTTATCATGCTAAGAGGAGCAGGAAAAAGCAAAAAATTTCAGAATTGCACCTTGCAATGCGGAGAAATTACTGTTTGTGCATTTACAATATTCATTGATTTTTGCCATTGAAAAACGTCCAGAAATGATTGAAGCTACTGACTGAATGAAAGGAGCTGGCATCTCACTCTCTTTGAATCTTCTTTATCATGCTAAGAGGAGCAGGAAAAAGCAAAAAATTTCAGAATTGCACCTTGCAATGCGGAGAAATTACTGTTTGTGCATTTACAATATTCATTGATTTTTGCCATTGAAAAACATCATGTTATTCATATACCAGAAATGATTGAAGCTACTGACTGAATGAAAGGAGCTGGCATCTCACTCTCTTTGAATCTTCTTTATCATGCTAAGAGGAGCAGGAAAAAGTAAAAAATTTCAGAATTGCACCTTGCAATGCGGAGAAATTACTGTTTGTGCATTTATAATATTCAATGATTTTTGCCATTGAAAAACGTCCAGAAATGATTGAAGCTACTGACTGAACGAAAGGAGCTGGCATCTCACTCTCTTTGAGTCTTCTTTATCATGCTAAGAGGAGCAGGAAAAAGCAAAAAATTTCAGAATTGCACCTTGCAATGCGGAGAAATTACTGTTTGTGCATTTACAATATTCATTGATTTTTGCCATTGAAAAACATCATGTTATTCATATACCAGAAATGTTTGAAGCTACTGACTGAATGAAAGGAGCTGGCATCTCACTCTTTGAATCTTCTTTATCATGCTAAGAGGAGCAGGAAAAAGCAAAAAATTTCAGAATTGCACCTTGCAATGCGGAGAAATTACTGTTTGTGCATTTACAATATTCAATGATTTTTGCCATTGAAAAACGTCCAGAAATGATTGAAGCTACTGACTGAATGAAAGGAGCTGGCATCTCACTCTCTTTGAATCTTGTTTATCATGCTAAGAGGAGCAGGAAAAAGCAAAAAATTTCAGAATTGCACCTTGCAATGCGGAGAAATTACTGTTTGTGCATTTACAATATTCATTGATTTTTGCCATTGAAAAACGTCCAGAAATGATTGAAGCTACTGACTGAATGAAAGGAGCTGGCATCTCACTCTCTTTGAATCTTCTTTATCATGCTAAGAGGAGCAGGAAAAAGCAAAAAATTTCAGAATTGCACCTTGCAATGCGGAGAAATTACTGTTTGTGCATTTACAATATTCATTGATTTTTGCTATTGAAAAACATCATGTTATTCATATACCAGAAATGATTGAAGCTACTGACTGAATGAAAGGAGCTGGCATCTCACTCTCTTTGAATCTTCTTTATCATGCTAAGAGGAGCAGGAAAAAGCAAAAAATTTCAGAATTGCACCTTGCAATGCGGAGAAATTATAGTTTGTGCATTTACAATATTCATTGATTTTTGCCATTGAAAAACGTCCAGAAATGATTGAAGCTACTGACTGAATGAAAGGAGCTGGCATCTCACTCTCTTTGAATCTTCTTTATCATGCTAAGAGGAGCAGGAAAAAGCAAAAAATTTCAGAATTGCACCTTGCAATGCGGAGAAATTACTGTTTGTGCATTTACAATATTCATTGATTTTTGCCATTGAAAAACGTCCAGAAATGATTGAAGCTACTGACTGAATGAAAGGAGCTGGCATCTCACTCTCTTTGAATCTTCTTTATCATGCTAAGAGGAGCAGGAAAAAGCAAAAAATTTCAGAATTGCACCTTGCAATGCGGAGAAATTACTGTTTGTGCATTTACAATATTCATTGATTTTTGCTATTGAAAAACATCATGTTATTCATATACCAGAAATGATTGAAGCTACTGACTGAATGAAAGGAGCTGGCATCTCACTCTCTTTGAATCTTCTTTATCATGCTAAGAGGAGCAGGAAAAAGCAAAAAATTTCAGAATTGCACCTTGCAATGCGGAGAAATTACAGTTTGTGCATTTACAATATTCATTGATTTTTGCCATTGAAAAGCGTCCAGAAATGATTGAAGCTACTGACTGAATGAAAGGAGCTGGCATCTCACTCTCTTTGAATCTTCTTTATCATGCTAAGAGGAGCAGGAAAAAGCAAAAAATTTCAGAATTGCACCTTGCAATGCGGAGAAATTACTGTTTGTGCATTTACAATATTCATTGATTTTTGCCATTGAAAAACGTCCAGAAATGATTGAAGGTACTGACTGAATGAAAGGAGCTGGCATCTCACTCACTTTGAATCTTCTTTATCATGCTAAGAGGAGCAGGAAAAAGCAAAAAATTTCAGAATTGCACCTTGCAATGCGGAGAAATTACTGTTTGTGCATTTACAATATTCATTGATTTTTGCCATTGAAAAACGTCCAGAAATGATTGAAGCTACTGACTGAATGAAAGGAGCTGGCATCTCACTCTCTTTGAATCTTCTTTATCATGCTAAGAGGAGCAGGTAAAAGCAAAAAATTTCAGAATTGCACCTTGCAATGCGGAGAAATTACTGTTTGTGCATTTACAATATTCATTGATTTTTGCCATTGAAAAATGTCCAGAAATGATTGAAGCTACTGACTGAATGAAAGGAGCTGGCATCTCACTCTCTTTGAATCTTCTTTATCATGCTAAGAGGAGCAGGAAAAAGCAAAAAATTTCAGAATTGCGCCTTGCAATGCGGAGAAATTACTGTTTGTGCATTTACAAAATTCATTGATTTTTGCCATTGAAAAATATCATGTTATTCATATACCAGAAATGATTGATGTTTTTCAATGGCAAAAATCAATGAATATTGTAAATGCACAAACAGTAATTTCTCCGCATTGCAAGGTGCAATTCTGAAATTTTTTGCTTTTTCCTGCTAATCCTAGCATGATAAAGAAGATTCAAAGAGAGTGAGATGCCAGCTCCTTTCATTCAGTCAGTAGCTTCAAACATTTCTGGACGTTTTTCAATGGCAAAAATCAATGAATATTGTAAATGCACAAACAGTAATATCTCCACATTGCAAGGTGCAATTCTGAAATTTTTTGCTTTTTCCTGTTAATCCTAGCATGATAAAGAAGATTTAAAGAGAGTGAGATGCCAGCTCCTTTCATTCAGTCAGTAGCTTCAAACATTTCTGGTATATGAAAAACATGTTTTTCAATGGCAAAAATCAATGAATATTGTAAATGCACAAACAGTAATATCTCCACATTGCAAGGTGCAATTCTGAAATTTTTTGCTTTTTCCTGCTAATCCTAGCATGATAAAGAAGATTCAAAGAGAGTGAGATGCCAGCTCCTTTTATTCAGTCAGTAGCTTCAAACATTTCTGGTATATGAAAAACATGTTTTTCAATGGCAAAAATCAATGAATATTGTAAATGCACAAACAGTAATATCTCCACATTGCAAGGTGCAATTCTGAAATTTTTTGCTTTTTCCTGCTAATCCTAGCATGATAAAGAAGATTCAAAGAGAGTGAGATGCCAGCTCCTTTCAGTCAGTAGCTTCAAACATTTCTGGACGTTTTTCAATGGCAAAAATCAATGAATATTGTAAATGCACAAACAGTAATATCTCCACATTGCAAGGTGCAATTCTGAAATTTTTTGCTTTTTCCTGCTAATCCTAGCATGATAAAGAAGATTCAAAGAGAGTGAGATGCCAGCTCCTTTCATTCAGTCAGTAGCTTCAAACATTTCTGGACGTTTTTCAATGGCAAAAATCAATGAATATTGTAAATGCACAAACAGTAATATCTCCACATTGCAAGGTGCAATTCTGAAATTTTTTGTTTTTTCCTGTTAATCCTAGCATGATAAAGAAGATTCAAAGAGAGTGAGATGCCAGCTCCTTTCATTCAGTCAGTAGCTTCAAACATTTCTGGTATATGAAAAACATGTTTTTCAATGGCAAAAATCAATGAATATTGTAAATGCACAAACAGTAATATCTCCACATTGCAAGGTGCAATTCTGAAATTTTTTGCTTTTTCCTGCTAATCCTAGCATGATAAAGAAGATTCAAAGAGAGTGAGATGCCAGCTCCTTTCATTCAGTCAGTAGCTTCAAACATTTCTGGTATATGAAAAACATGTTTTTCAATGGCAAAAATCAATGAATATTGTAAATGCACAAACAGTAATATCTCCACATTGCAAGGTGCAATTCTGAAATTTTTTGCTTTTTCCTGCTAATCCTAGCATGATAAAGAAGATTCAAAGAGAGTGAGATGCCAGCTCCTTTCATTCAGTCAGTAGCTTCAAACATTTCTGGTATATGAAAAACATGTTTTTCAATGGCAAAAATCAATGAATATTGTAAATGCACAAACAGTAATATCTCCACATTGCAAGGTGCAATTCTGAAATTTTTTGCTTTTTCCTGCTAATCCTAGCATGATAAAGAAGATTCAAAGATAGTGAGATGCCAGCTCCTTTCATTCAGTCAGTAGCTTCAAACATTTCTGGTATATGAAAAACATGTTTTTCAATGGCAAAAATCAATGAATATTGTAAATGCACAAACAGTAATATCTCCACATTGCAAGGTGCAATTCTGAAATTTTTAGCTTTTTCCTGTTAATCCTAGCATGATAAAGAAGATTCAAAGAGAGTGAGATGCCAGCTCCTTTCATTCAGTCAGTAGCTTCAAACATTTCTGGACGTTTTTCAATGGCAAAAATCAATGAATATTGTAAATGCACAAACAGTAATATCTCCACATTGCAAGGTGCAATTCTGAAATTTTTTGCTTTTTCCTGTTAATCCTAGCATGATAAAGAAGATTCAAAGAGAGTGAGATACCAGCTCCTTTCATTCAGTCAGTAGCTTCAAACATTTCTGGTATATGAAAAACATGTTTTTCAATGGCAAAAATCAATGAATATTGTAAATGCACAAACAGTAATATCTCCACATTGCAAGGTGCAATTCTGAAATTTTTTGCTTTTTCCTGTTAATCCTAGCATGATAAAGAAGATTCAAAGAGAGTGAGATACCAGCTCCTTTCGTTCAGTCAGTAGCTTCAATCATTTCTGGACGTTTTTCAAAGGCAAAAATCATTGAATATTGTAAATGCACAAACAGTAATTTCTCCGCATTGCAAGGTGCAATTCTGAAATTTTTTACTTTTTCCTGCTCCTCTTAGCATGATAAAGAAGATTCAAAGAGAGTGAGATGCCAGCTCCTTTTATTCAGTCAGTAGCTTCAATCATTTCTGGTATATGAATAACATGATGTTTTTCAATGGCAAAAATCAATGAATATTGTAAATGCACAAACAGTAATTTCTCCGCATTGCAAGGTGCAATTCTGAAGTTTTTTGCTTTTTCCTGCTCCTCTTAGCATGATAAAGAAGATTCAAAGAGAGTGAGATGCCAGCTCCTTTCATTCAGTCAGTAGCTTCAATCATTTCTGGACGTTTTTCAATGGCAAAAATCATTGAATATTGTAAATGCACAAACAGTAATTTCTCCGCATTGCAAGGTGCAATTCTGAAATTTTTTACTTTTTCCTGCTTCTCTTAGCATGATAAAGAAGATTCAAAGAGAGTGAGATGCCAGCTCCTTTCATTCAGTCAGTAGCTTCAATCATTTCTGGTATATGAATAACATGATGTTTTTCAATGTCAAAAATCAATGAATATTGTAAATGCACAAACAGTAATTTCTCCGCATTGCAAGGTGCAATTCTGAAATTTTTTGCTTTTTCCTGCTCCTCTTAGCATGATAAAGAAGATTCAAAGAGAGTGAGATGCCAGCTCCTTTCATTCAGTCAGTAGCTTCAATCATTTCTGGACGTTTTTCAATGGCAAAAATCAATGAATATTGTAAATGCACAAACAGTAATTTCTCCGCATTGCAAGGTGCAATTCTGAAATTTTTTGCTTTTTCCTGCTCCTCTTAGCATGATAAAGAAAATTCAGAGTGAGATGCCAGCTCCTTTCATTCAGTCAGTAGCTTCAATCATTTCTGGACGTTTTTCAATGGCAAAAATCAATGAATATTGTAAATGCACAAACAGTAATTTCTCCGCATTGCAAGGTGCAATTCTGAAATTTTTTGCTTTTTCCTGCTCCTCTTAGCATGATAAAGAAGATTCAAAGAGAGTGAGATGCCAGCTCCTTTCATTCAGTCAGTAGCTTCAAACATTTCTGGTATATGAATAACATGATGTTTTTCAATGGCAAAAATCAATGAATATTGTAAATGCACAAACAGTAATTTCTCCGCATTGCAAGGTGCAATTCTGAAATTTTTTGCTTTTTCCTGCTCCTCTTAGCATGATAAAGAAGATTCAAAGAGAGTGAGATGCCAGCTCCTTTCGTTCAGTCAGTAGCTTCAATCATTTCTGGACGTTTTTCAAAGGCAAAAATCATTGAATATTGTAAATGCACAAAGAGTAATTTCTCCGCATTGCAAGGTGCAATTCTGAAATTTTTTACTTTTTCCTGCTCCTCTTAGCATGATAAAGAAGATTCAAAGAGAGTGAGATGCCAGCTCCTTTCATTCAGTCACTAGCTTCAATCATTTCTGGTATATGAATAACATGATGTTTTTCAATGGCAAAAATCAATGAATATTGTAAATGCACAAACAGTAATTTCTCCGCATTGCAAGGTGCAATTCTGAAGTTTTTTGCTTTTTCCTGCTCCTCTTAGCATGATAAAGAAGATTCAAAGAGAGTGAGATGCCAGCTCCTTTCATTCAGTCAGTAGCTTCAATCATTTCTGGACGTTTTTCAATGGCAAAAATCATTGAATATTGTAAATGCACAAACAGTAATTTCTCCGCATTGCAAGGTGCAATACTGAAATTTTTTACTTTTTCCTGCTCCTCTTAGCATGATAAAGAAGATTCAAAGAGAGTGAGATGCCAGCTCCTTTCATTCAGTCAGTAGCTTCAATCATTTCTGGTATATGAATAACATGATGTTTTTCAATGGCAAAAATCAATGAATATTGTAAATGCACAAACAGTAATTTCTCCGCATTGCAAGGTGCAATTCTGAAATTTTTTGCTTTTTCCTGCTCCTCTTAGCATAATAAAGAAGATTCAAAGAAAGTGAGATGCCAGCTCCTTTCATTCAGTCAGTAGCTTCAATCATTTCTGGACGTTTTTCAATGGCAAACATCAATGAATATTGTAAATGCACAAACAGTAATTTCTTCGCATTGCAAGGTGCAATTCTGAAATTTTTTGCTTTTTCCTGCTTCTCTTAGCATGATAAACAAGATTCAAAGAGAGTGAGATGCCAGCTCCTTTCATTCAGTCAGTAGCTTCAATCATTTCTGGACGTTTTTCAATGGCAAAAATCAATGAATATTGTAAATGCACAAACAGTAATTTCTCCGCATTGCAAGGTGCAATTCTGAAATTTTTTACTTTTTCCTGCTCCTCTTAGCATGATAAAGAAGATTCAAAGAGAGTGAGATGCCAGCTCCTTTCATTCAGTCAGTAGCTTCAAACATTCCTGGTATATGAATAACATAATGTTTTTCAATGGCAAAAATCAATGAATATTGTAAATGCACAAACAGTAATTTCTCCGCATTGCAAGGTGCAATTCTGAAATTTTTTGCTTTTTCCTGCTCCTCTTAGCATGATAAAGAAGATTCAAAGAGAGTGAGATGCCAGCTCCTTTCATTCAGTCAGTAGCTTCAATCATTTCTGGACGTTTTTCAATTGCAAAAATCAATGAATATTGTAAATGCACAAACAGTAATTTCTCCGCATTGCAAGGTGCAATTCTGAAATTTTTTGCTTTTTCCTGCTCCTCTTAGCATGATAAAGAAGATTCAAAGAGAGTGAGATGCCAGCTCCTTTCATTCAGTCAGTAGCTTCAAACATTTCTGGTATATGAATAACATGATGTTTTTCAATGGCAAAAATCAATGAATATTGTAAATGCACAAACAGTAATTTCTCCGCATTGCAAGGTGCAATTCTGAAATTTTTTGCTTTTTCCTGCTCCTCTTAGCATGATAAAGAAGATTCAAAGAGAGTGAGATGCCAGCTCCTTTCATTCAGTCAGTAGCATCAATCATTTCTGGTATATGAATAACATGATGTTTTTCAATGGCAAAAATCAATGAATATTGTAAATGCACAAACAGTAATTTCTCCGCATTGCAAGGTGCAATTCTGAAATTTTTTGCTTTTTCCTGCTCCTCTTAGCATGATAAAGAAGATTCAAAGAGAGTGAGATGCCAGCTCCTTTCGTTCAGTCAGTAGCTTCAATCATTTCTGGACGTTTTTCAAAGGCAAAAATCATTGAATATTGTAAATGCACAAACAGCAATTTCTCCGCATTGCAAGGTGCAATTCTGAAATTTTTTACTTTTTCCTGCTCCTCTTAGCATGATAAAGAAGATTCAAAGAGAGTGAGATGCCAGCTCCTTTCATTCAGTCAGTAGCTTCAATCATTTCTGGTATATGAATAACATGATGTTTTTCAATGGCAAAAATCAATGAATATTGTAAATGCACAAACAGTAATTTCTCCGCATTGCAAGGTGCAATTCTGAAATTTTTTGCTTTTTCCTGCTCCTCTTAGCATGATAAAGAAGATTCAAAGAGAGTGAGATGCCAGCTCCTTTCATTCAGTCAGTAGCTTCAATCATTTCTGGACGTTTTTCAATGGCAAAAATCATTGAATATTGTAAATGCACAAACAGTAATTTCTCCGCATTGCAAGGTGCAATTCTGAAATTTTTTAGTTTTTCCTGCTCCTCTTAGCATGATAAAGAAGATTCAAAGAGAGTGAGATGCCAGCTCATTTCATTCAGTCAGTAGCTTCAATCATTTCTGGTATATGAATAACATGATGTTTTTCAATGGCAAAAATCAATGAATATTGTAAATGCACAAACAGTAATTTCTCCGCATTGCAAGGTGCAATTCTGAAATTTTTTGCTTTTTCCTGCTCCTCTTAGCATGATAAAGAAGATTCAAAGAGAGTGAGATGCCAGCTCCTTTCATTCAGTCAGTAGCTTCAATCATTTCTGGACGTTTTTCAATGGCAAAAATCAATGAATATTGTAAATGCACAAACAGTAATTTCTCCGCATTGCAAGGTGCAATTCTGAAATTTTTTGCTTTTTCCTGCTCCTCTTAGCATGATAAACAAGATTAAAAGAGAGTGAGATGCCAGCTCCTTTCATTCAGTCAGTAGCTTCAATCATTTCTGGACGTTTTTCAATGGCAAAAATCAATGAATATTGTAAATGCACAAACAGTAATATCTCCACATTGCAAGGTGCAATTCTGAAATTTTTTGCTTTTTCCTGTTAATCCTAGCATGATAAAGAAGATTCAAAGAGAGTGAGATGCCAGCTCCTTTCATTGAAGTCAGTAGCTTCAAACATTTCTGGTATATGAAAAACATGTTTTTCAATGGCAAAAATCAATGAATATTGTAAATGCACAAACAGTAATATCTCCACATTGCAAGGTGCAATTCTGAAATTTTTTGCTTTTTCCTGCTTATCCTAGCATGATAAAGAAGATTCAAAGAGAGTGAGATGCCAGCTCCTTTCATTCAGTCAGTAGCTTCAAACATTTCTGGTATATGAAAAACATGTTTTTCAATGGCAAAAATCAATGAATATTGTAAATGCACAAACAGTAATATCTCCACATTGCAAGGTGCAATTCTGAAATTTTTTTGCTTTTTCCTGCTAATCCTAGCATGATAAAGAAGATTTAAAGAGAGTGAGATGCCAGCTCCTTTCATTCAGTCAGTAGCTTCAAACATTTCTGGACGTTTTTCAATGGCAAAATCAATGAATATTGTAAATGCACAAACAGTAATATCTCCACATTGCAAGGTGCAATTCTGAAATTTTTTGCTTTTTCCTGTTAATCCTAGCATGATAAAGAAGATTCAAAGACAGTGAGATGCCAGCTCCTTTCATTCAGTCAGTAGCTTCAAACATTTCTGGTATATGAAAAACATGTTTTTCAATGGCAAAAATCAATGAATATTGTAAATGCACAAACAGTAATATCTCCACATTGCAAGGTGCAATTCTGAAATTTTTTGCTTTTTCCTGCTAATCCTAGCATGATAAAGAAGATTCAAAGAGAGTGAGATGCCAGCTCCTTTCATTCCGTCAGTAGCTTCAAACATTTCTGGTATATGAAAAACATGTTTTTCAATGGCAAAAATCAATGAATATTGTAAATGCACAAACAGTAATATCTCCACATTGCAAGGTGCAATTCTGAAATTTTTTGCTTTTTCCTGCTAATCCTAGCATGATAAAGAAGATTCAAAGAGAGTGAGATGCCAGCTCCTTTCATTCAGTCAGTAGCTTCAAACATTTCTGGACGTTTTTCAATGGCAAAAATCAATGAATATTGTAAATGCACAAACAGTAATATCTCCACATTGCAAGGTGCAATTCTGAAATTTTTTGCTTTTTCCTGCTAATCCTAGCATGATAAAGAAGATTCAAAGAGAGTGAGATGCCAGCTCCTTTCATTCAGTCAGTAGCTTCAAACATTTCTTGTATATGAAAAACATGTTTTTCAATGGCAAAAATCAATGAATATTGTAAATGCACAAACAGCAATATCTCCACATTGCAAGGTGCAATTCTGAAATTTTTTGCTTTTTCCTGCTAATCCTAGCATGATAAAGAAGATTCAAAGAGAGTGAGATGCCAGCTCCTTTCATTCAGTCAGTAGCTTCAAACATTTCTGGACGTTTTTCAATGGCAAAAATCAATGAATATTGTAAATGCACAAACAGTAATATCTCCACATTGCAAGGTGCAATTCTGAAATTTTTTGCTTTTTCCTGTTAATCCTAGCATGATAAAGAAGATTCAAAGAGAGTGAGATGCCAGCTCCTTTCATTCAGTCAGTAGCTTCAAACATTTCTGGTATATGAAAAACATGTTTTTCAATGGCAAAAATCAATGAATATTGTAAATGCACAAACAGTAATATCTCCACATTGCAAGGTGCAATTCTGAAATTTTTTGCTTTTTCCTGCTAATCCTAGCATGATAAAGAAGATTCAAAGAGAGTGAGATGCCAGCTCCTTTCATTCAGTCAGTAGCTTCAAACATTTCTGGTATATGAAAAACATGTTTTTCAATGGCAAAAATCAATGAATATTGTAAATGCACAAACAGTAATATCTCCACATTGCAAGGTGCAATTCTGAAATTTTTTGCTTTTTCCTGCTAATCCAAGCATGATAAAGAAGATTCAAAGAGAGTGAGATGCCAGCTCCTTTCATTCAGTCAGTAGCTTCAAACATTTCTGGTATATGAATAACATGATGTTTTTCAATGGCAAAAATCAATGAATATTGTAAATGCACAAACAGTAATTTCTCCGCATTGCAAGGTGCAATTCTGAAATTTTTTGCTTTTTCCTGCTCCTCTTAGCATGATAAAGAAGATTCAAAGAGAGTGAGATGCCAGCTCCTTTCATTCAGTCAGTAGCTTCAAACATTTCTGGTATATGAATAACATGATGTTTTTCAATGGCAAAAATCAATGAATATTGTAAATGCACAAACAGTAATTTCTCCGCATTGCAAGGTGCAATTCTGAAATTTTTTGCTTTTTCCTGCTCCTCTTAGCATGATAAAGACGATTCAAAGAGAGTGAGATGCCAGCTCCTTTCATTCAGTCAGTAGCTTCAATCATTTCTGGACGTTTTTCAATGGCAAAAATCAATGAATATTGTAAATGCACAAACAGTAATTTCTCCGCATTGCAAGGTGCAATTCTGAAATTTTTTGCTTTTTCCTGCTCCTCTTAGCATGATAAAGAAAATTCAGAGTGAGATGCCAGCTGCTTTCATTCAGTCAGTAGCTTCAATCATTTCTGGACGTTTTTCAATGGCAAAAATCAATGAATATTGTAAATGCACAAACAGTAATATCTCCACATTGCAAGGTGCAATTCTGAAATTTTTTGCTTTTTCCTGTTAATCCTAGCATGATAAAGAAGATTCAAAGAGAGTGAGATGCCAGCTCCTTTCATTCAGTCAGTAGCTTCAAACATTTCTGGTATATGAAAAACATGTTTTTCAATGGCAAAAATCAATGAATATTGTAAATGCACAAACAGTAATATCTCCACATTGCAAGGTGCAATTCTGAAATTTTTTGCTTTTTCCTGCTAATCCAAGCATGATAAAGAAGATTCAAAGAGAGTGAGATGCCAGCTCCTTTCATTCAGTCAGTAGCTTCAAACATTTCTGGTTTATGAATAACATGATGTTTTTCAATGGCAAAAATCAATGAATATTGTAAATGCACAAACAGTAATTTCTCCGCATTGCAAGGTGCAATTCTGAAATTTTTTGCTTTTTCCTGCTCCTCTTAGCATGATAAAGAAGATTCAAAGAGAGTGAGATGCCAGCTCCTTTCACTCAGTCAGTAGCTTCAAACATTTCTGGTATATGAATAACATAATGTTTTTCAATGGCAAAAATCAATGAATATTGTAAATGCACAAACAGTAATTTCTCCGCATTGCAAGGTGCAATTCTGAAATTTTTTGCTTTTTCCTGCTCCTCTTAGCATGATAAAGACGATTCAAAGAGAGTGAGATGCCAGCTCCTTTCATTCAGTCAGTAGCTTCAATCATTTCTGGACGTTTTTCAATGGCAAAAATCAATGAATATTGTAAATGCACAAAGAGTAATTTCTCCGCATTGCAAGGTGCAATTCTGAAATTTTTTGCTTTTTCCTGCTCCTCTTAGCATGATAAAGAAAATTCAGAGTGAGATGCCAGCTGCTTTCATTCAGTCAGTAGCTTCAATCATTTCTGGACGTTTTTCAATGGCAAAAATCAATGAATATTGTAAATGCACAAACAGTAATTTCTCCGCATTGCAAGGTGCAATTCTGAAATTTTTTGCTTTTTCCTGCTCCTCTTAGCATGATAAAGAAGATTCAAAGAGAGTGAGATGCCAGCTCCTTTCGTTCAGTCAGTAGCTTCAATCATTTCTGGACGTTTTTCAAAGGCAAAAATCATTGAATATTGTAAATGCACAAACAGTAATTTCTCCGCATTGCAAGGTGCAATTCTGAAATTTTTTACTTTTTCCTGCTCCTCTTAGCATGATAAAGAAGATTCAAAGAGAGTGAGATGCCAGCTCCTTTTATTCAGTCAGTAGCTTCAATCATTTCTGGTATATGAATAACATGATGTTTTTCAATGGCAAAAATCAATGAATATTGTAAATGCACAAACAGTAATTTCTCCGCATTGCAAGGTGCAATTCTGAAGTTTTTTGCTTTTTCCTGCTCCTCTTAGCATGATAAAGAAGATTCAAAGAGAGTGAGATGCCAGCTCCTTTCATTCAGTCAGTAGCTTCAATCATTTCTGGACGTTTTTCAATGGCAAAAATCATTGAATATTGTAAATGCACAAACAGTAATTTCTCCGCATTGCAAGGTGCAATTCTGAAATTTTTTACTTTTTCCTGCTTCTCTTAGCATGATAAAGAAGATTCAAAGAGAGTGAGATGCCAGCTCCTTTCATTCAGTCAGTAGCTTCAATCATTTCTGGTATATGAATAACATGATGTTTTTCAATGTCAAAAATCAATGAATATTGTAAATGCACAAACAGTAATTTCTCCGCATTGCAAGGTGCAATTCTGAAATTTTTTGCTTTTTCCTGCTCCTCTTAGCATGATAAAGAAGATTCAAAGAGAGTGAGATGCCAGCTCCTTTCATTCAGTCAGTAGCTTCAATCATTTCTGGACGTTTTTCAATGGCAAAAATCAATGAATATTGTAAATGCACAAACAGTAATTTCTCCGCATTGCAAGGTGCAATTCTGAAATTTTTTGCTTTTTCCTGCTCCTCTTAGCATGATAAAGAAAATTCAGAGTGAGATGCCAGCTCCTTTCATTCAGTCAGTAGCTTCAATCATTTCTGGACGTTTTTCAATGGCAAAAATCAATGAATATTGTAAATGCACAAACAGTAATTTCTCCGCATTGCAAGGTGCAATTCTGAAATTTTTTGCTTTTTCCTGCTCCTCTTAGCATGATAAAGAAGATTCAAAGAGAGTGAGATGCCAGCTCCTTTCATTCAGTCAGTAGCTTCAAACATTTCTGGTATATGAATAACATGATGTTTTTCAATGGCAAAAATCAATGAATATTGTAAATGCACAAACAGTAATTTCTCCGCATTGCAAGGTGCAATTCTGAAATTTTTTGCTTTTTCCTGCTCCTCTTAGCATGATAAAGAAGATTCAAAGAGAGTGAGATGCCAGCTCCTTTCGTTCAGTCAGTAGCTTCAATCATTTCTGGACGTTTTTCAAAGGCAAAAATCATTGAATATTGTAAATGCACAAAGAGTAATTTCTCCGCATTGCAAGGTGCAATTCTGAAATTTTTTACTTTTTCCTGCTCCTCTTAGCATGATAAAGAAGATTCAAAGAGAGTGAGATGCCAGCTCCTTTCATTCAGTCAGTAGCTTCAATCATTTCTGGAATATGAATAACATGATGTTTTTCAATGGCAAAAATCAATGAATATTGTAAATGCACAAACAGTAATTTCTCCGCATTGCAAGGTGCAATTCTGAAGTTTTTTGCTTTTTCCTGCTCCTCTTAGCATGATAAAGAAGATTCAAAGAGAGTGAGATGCCAGCTCCTTTCATTCAGTCAGTAGCTTCAATCATTTCTGGACGTTTTTCAATGGCAAAAATCATTGAATATTGTAAATGCACAAACAGTAATTTCTCCGCATTGCAAGGTGCAATACTGAAATTTTTTACTTTTTCCTGCTCCTCTTAGCATGATAAAGAAGATTCAAAGAGAGTGAGATGCCAGCTCCTTTCATTCAGTCAGTAGCTTCAATCATTTCTGGTATATGAATAACATGATGTTTTTCAATGGCAAAAATCAATGAATATTGTAAATGCACAAACAGTAATTTCTCCGCATTGCAAGGTGCAATTCTGAAATTTTTTGCTTTTTCCTGCTCCTCTTAGCATAATAAAGAAGATTCAAAGAAAGTGAGATGCCAGCTCCTTTCATTCAGTCAGTAGCTTCAATCATTTCTGGACGTTTTTCAATGGCAAACATCAATGAATATTGTAAATGCACAAACAGTAATTTCTTCGCATTGCAAGGTGCAATTCTGAAATTTTTTGCTTTTTCCTGCTTCTCTTAGCATGATAAACAAGATTCAAAGAGAGTGAGATGCCAGCTCCTTTCATTCAGTCAGTAGCTTCAATCATTTCTGGACGTTTTTCAATGGCAAAAATCAATGAATATTGTAAATGCACAAACAGTAATTTCTCCGCATTGCAAGGTGCAATTCTGAAATTTTTTACTTTTTCCTGCTCCTCTTAGCATGATAAAGAAGATTCAAAGAGAGTGAGATGCCAGCTCCTTTCATTCAGTCAGTAGCTTCAAACATTCCTGGTATATGAATAACATAATGTTTTTCAATGGCAAAAATCAATGAATATTGTAAATGCACAAACAGTAATTTCTCCGCATTGCAAGGTGCAATTCTGAAATTTTTTGCTTTTTCCTGCTCCTCTTAGCATGATAAAGAAGATTCAAAGAGAGTGAGATGCCAGCTCCTTTCATTCAGTCAGTAGCTTCAATCATTTGTGGACGTTTTTCAATTGCAAAAATCAATGAATATTGTAAATGCACAAACAGTAATTTCTCCGCATTGCAAGGTGCAATTCTGAAATTTTTTGCTTTTTCCTGCTCCTCTTAGCATGATAAAGAAGATTCAAAGAGAGTGAGATGCCAGCTCCTTTCATTCAGTCAGTAGCTTCAAACATTTCTGGTATATGAATAACATGATGTTTTTCAATGGCAAAAATCAATGAATATTGTAAATGCACAAACAGTAATTTCTCCGCATTGCAAGGTGCAATTCTGAAATTTTTTGCTTTTTCCTGCTCCTCTTAGCATGATAAAGAAGATTCAAAGAGAGTGAGATGCCAGCTCCTTTCATTCAGTCAGTAGCATCAATCATTTCTGGTATATGAATAACATGATGTTTTTCAATGGCAAAAATCAATGAATATTGTAAATGCACAAACAGTAATTTCTCCGCATTGCAAGGTGCAATTCTGAAATTTTTTGCTTTTTCCTGCTCCTCTTAGCATGATAAAGAAGATTCAAAGAGAGTGAGATGCCAGCTCCTTTCGTTCAGTCAGTAGCTTCAATCATTTCTGGACGTTTTTCAAAGGCAAAAATCATTGAATATTGTAAATGCACAAACAGTAATTTCTCCGCATTGCAAGGTGCAATTCTGAAATTTTTTACTTTTTCCTGCTCCTCTTAGCATGATAAAGAAGATTCAAAGAGAGTGAGATGCCAGCTCCTTTCATTCAGTCAGTAGCTTCAATCATTTCTGGTATATGAATAACATGATGTTTTTCAATGGCAAAAATCAATGAATATTGTAAATGCACAAACAGTAATTTCTCCGCATTGCAAGGTGCAATTCTGAAATTTTTTGCTTTTTCCTGCTCCTCTTAGCATGATAAAGAAGATTCAAAGAGAGTGAGATGCCAGCTCCTTTCATTCAGTCAGTAGCTTCAATCATTTCTGGACGTTTTTCAATGGCAAAAATCATTGAATATTGTAAATGCACAAACAGTAATTTCTCCGCATTGCAAGGTGCAATTCTGAAATTTTTTACTTTTTCCTGCTCCTCTTAGCATGATAAAGAAGATTCAAAGAGAGTGAGATGCCAGCTCCTTTCATTCAGTCAGTAGCTTCAATCATTTCTGGTATATGAATAACATGATGTTTTTCAATGGCAAAAATCAATGAATATTGTAAATGCACAAACAGTAATTTCTCCGCATTGCAAGGTGCAATTCTGAAATTTTTTGCTTTTTCCTGCTCCTCTTAGCATGATAAAGAAGATTCAAAGAGAGTGAGATGCCAGCTCCTTTCATTCAGTCAGTAGCTTCAATCATTTCTGGACGTTTTTCAATGGCAAAAATCAATGAATATTGTAAATGCACAAACAGTAATTTCTCCGCATTGCAAGGTGCAATTCTGAAATTTTTTGCTTTTTCCTGCTCCTCTTAGCATGATAAACAAGATTAAAAGAGAGTGAGATGCCAGCTCCTTTCATTCAGTCAGTAGCTTCAATCATTTCTGGACGTTTTTCAATGGCAAAAATCAATGAATATTGTAAATGCACAAACAGTAATTTCTCCGCATTGCAAGGTGCAATTCTGAAATTTTTTGCTTTTTCCTGCTCCTCTTAGCATGATAAAGAAGATTCAAAGAGAGTGAGATGCCAGCTCCTTTCATTCAGTCAGTAGCTTCAAACATTCCTGGTATATGAATAACATGATGTTTTTCAATGGCAAAAATCAATGAATATTGTAAATGCACAAACAGTAATTTCTCCGCATTGCAAGGTGCAATTCTGAAATTTTTTGCTTTTTCCTGCTCCTCTTAGCATGATAAAGAAGATTCAAAGAGAGTGAGATGCCAGCTCCTTTCATTCAGTCAGTAGCATCAATCATTTCTGGTATATGAATAACATGATGTTTTTCAATGGCAAAAATCAATGAATATTGTAAATGCACAAACAGTAATTTCTCCGCATTGCAAGGTGCAATTCTGAAATTTTTTGCTTTTTCCTGCTCCTCTTAGCATGATAAAGAAGATTCAAAGAGAGTGAGATGCCAGCTCCTTTCGTTCAGTCAGTAGCTTCAATCATTTCTGGACGTTTTTCAAAGGCAAAAATCATTGAATATTGTAAATGCACAAACAGTAATTTCTCCGCATTGCAAGGTGCAATTCTGAAATTTTTTACTTTTTCCTGCTCCTCTTAGCATGATAAAGAAGATTCAAAGAGAGTGAGATGCCAGCTCCTTTCATTCAGTCAGTAGCTTCAATCATTTCTGGTATATGAATAACATGATGTTTTTCAATGGCAAAAATCAATGAATATTGTAAATGCACAAACAGTAATTTCTCCGCATTGCAAGGTGCAATTCTGAAATTTTTTGCTTTTTCCTGCTCCTCTTAGCATGATAAAGAAAATTCAGAGTGAGATGCCAGCTGCTTTCATTCAGTCAGTAGCTTCAATCATTTCTGGACGTTTTTCAATTGCAAAAATCAATGAATATTGTAAATGCACAAACAGTAATATCTCCACATTGCAAGGTGCAATTCTGAAATTTTTTGCTTTTTCCTGTTAATCCTAGCATGATAAAGAAGATTCAAAGAGAGTGAGATGCCAGCTCCTTTCATTCAGTCAGTAGCTTCAAACATTTCTGGTATATGAAAAACATGTTTTTCAATGGCAAAAATCAATGAATATTGTAAATGCACAAACAGTAATATCTCCACATTGCAAGGTGCAATTCTGAAATTTTTTGCTTTTTCCTGCTAATCCAAGCATGATAAAGAAGATTCAAAGAGAGTGAGATGCCAGCTCCTTTCATTCAGTCAGTAGCTTCAAACATTTCTGGTTTATGAATAACATGATGTTTTTCAATGGCAAAAATCAATGAATATTGTAAATGCACAAACAGTAATTTCTCCGCATTGCAAGGTGCAATTCTGAAATTTTTTGCTTTTTCCTGCTCCTCTTAGCATGATAAAGAAGATTCAAAGAGAGTGAGATGCCAGCTCCTTTCACTCAGTCAGTAGCTTCAAACATTTCTGGTATATGAATAACATAATGTTTTTCAATGGCAAAAATCAATGAATATTGTAAATGCACAAACAGTAATTTCTCCGCATTGCAAGGTGCAATTCTGAAATTTTTTGCTTTTTCCTGCTCCTCTTAGCATGATAAAGACGATTCAAAGAGAGTGAGATGCCAGCTCCTTTCATTCAGTCAGTAGCTTCAATCATTTCTGGACGTTTTTCAATGGCAAAAATCAATGAATATTGTAAATGCACAAAGAGTAATTTCTCCGCATTGCAAGGTGCAATTCTGAAATTTTTTGCTTTTTCCTGCTCCTCTTAGCATGATAAAGAAAATTCAGAGTGAGATGCCAGCTGCTTTCATTCAGTCAGTAGCTTCAATCATTTCTGGACGTTTTTCAATGGCAAAAATCAATGAATATTGTAAATGCACAAACAGTAATTTCTCCGCATTGCAAGGTGCAATTCTGAAATTTTTTGCTTTTTCCTGCTCCTCTTAGCATGATAAAGAAGATTCAAAGAGAGTGAGATGCCAGCTCCTTTCGTTCAGTCAGTAGCTTCAATCATTTCTGGACGTTTTTCAAAGGCAAAAATCATTGAATATTGTAAATGCACAAACAGTAATTTCTCCGCATTGCAAGGTGCAATTCTGAAATTTTTTACTTTTTCCTGCTCCTCTTAGCATGATAAAGAAGATTCAAAGAGAGTGAGATGCCAGCTCCTTTTATTCAGTCAGTAGCTTCAATCATTTCTGGTATATGAATAACATGATGTTTTTCAATGGCAAAAATCAATGAATATTGTAAATGCACAAACAGTAATTTCTCCGCATTGCAAGGTGCAATTCTGAAGTTTTTTGCTTTTTCCTGCTCCTCTTAGCATGATAAAGAAGATTCAAAGAGAGTGAGATGCCAGCTCCTTTCATTCAGTCAGTAGCTTCAATCATTTCTGGACGTTTTTCAATGGCAAAAATCATTGAATATTGTAAATGCACAAACAGTAATTTCTCCGCATTGCAAGGTGCAATTCTGAAATTTTTTACTTTTTCCTGCTTCTCTTAGCATGATAAAGAAGATTCAAAGAGAGTGAGATGCCAGCTCCTTTCATTCAGTCAGTAGCTTCAATCATTTCTGGTATATGAATAACATGATGTTTTTCAATGTCAAAAATCAATGAATATTGTAAATGCACAAACAGTAATTTCTCCGCATTGCAAGGTGCAATTCTGAAATTTTTTGCTTTTTCCTGCTCCTCTTAGCATGATAAAGAAGATTCAAAGAGAGTGAGATGCCAGCTCCTTTCATTCAGTCAGTAGCTTCAATCATTTCTGGACGTTTTTCAATGGCAAAAATCAATGAATATTGTAAATGCACAAACAGTAATTTCTCCGCATTGCAAGGTGCAATTCTGAAATTTTTTGCTTTTTCCTGCTCCTCTTAGCATGATAAAGAAAATTCAGAGTGAGATGCCAGCTCCTTTCATTCAGTCAGTAGCTTCAATCATTTCTGGACGTTTTTCAATGGCAAAAATCAATGAATATTGTAAATGCACAAACAGTAATTTCTCCGCATTGCAAGGTGCAATTCTGAAATTTTTTGCTTTTTCCTGCTCCTCTTAGCATGATAAAGAAGATTCAAAGAGAGTGAGATGCCAGCTCCTTTCATTCAGTCAGTAGCTTCAAACATTTCTGGTATATGAATAACATGATGTTTTTCAATGGCAAAAATCAATGAATATTGTAAATGCACAAACAGTAATTTCTCCGCATTGCAAGGTGCAATTCTGAAATTTTTTGCTTTTTCCTGCTCCTCTTAGCATGATAAAGAAGATTCAAAGAGAGTGAGATGCCAGCTCCTTTCGTTCAGTCAGTAGCTTCAATCATTTCTGGACGTTTTTCAAAGGCAAAAATCATTGAATATTGTAAATGCACAAAGAGTAATTTCTCCGCATTGCAAGGTGCAATTCTGAAATTTTTTACTTTTTCCTGCTCCTCTTAGCATGATAAAGAAGATTCAAAGAGAGTGAGATGCCAGCTCCTTTCATTCAGTCAGTAGCTTCAATCATTTCTGGAATATGAATAACATGATGTTTTTCAATGGCAAAAATCAATGAATATTGTAAATGCACAAACAGTAATTTCTCCGCATTGCAAGGTGCAATTCTGAAGTTTTTTGCTTTTTCCTGCTCCTCTTAGCATGATAAAGAAGATTCAAAGAGAGTGAGATGCCAGCTCCTTTCATTCAGTCAGTAGCTTCAATCATTTCTGGACGTTTTTCAATGGCAAAAATCATTGAATATTGTAAATGCACAAACAGTAATTTCTCCGCATTGCAAGGTGCAATACTGAAATTTTTTACTTTTTCCTGCTCCTCTTAGCATGATAAAGAAGATTCAAAGAGAGTGAGATGCCAGCTCCTTTCATTCAGTCAGTAGCTTCAATCATTTCTGGTATATGAATAACATGATGTTTTTCAATGGCAAAAATCATTGAATATTGTAAATGCACAAACAGTAATTTCTCCGCATTGCAAGGTGCAATTCTGAAATTTTTTGCTTTTTCCTGCTCCTCTTAGCATAATAAAGAAGATTCAAAGAAAGTGAGATGCCAGCTCCTTTCATTCAGTCAGTAGCTTCAATCATTTCTGGACGTTTTTCAATGGCAAACATCAATGAATATTGTAAATGCACAAACAGTAATTTCTTCGCATTGCAAGGTGCAATTCTGAAATTTTTTGCTTTTTCCTGCTTCTCTTAGCATGATAAACAAGATTCAAAGAGAGTGAGATGCCAGCTCCTTTCATTCAGTCAGTAGCTTCAATCATTTCTGGACGTTTTTCAATGGCAAAAATCAATGAATATTGTAAATGCACAAACAGTAATTTCTCCGCATTGCAAGGTGCAATTCTGAAATTTTTTACTTTTTCCTGCTCCTCTTAGCATGATAAAGAAGATTCAAAGAGAGTGAGATGCCAGCTCCTTTCATTCAGTCAGTAGCTTCAAACATTCCTGGTATATGAATAACATAATGTTTTTCAATGGCAAAAATCAATGAATATTGTAAATGCACAAACAGTAATTTCTCCGCATTGCAAGGTGCAATTCTGAAATTTTTTGCTTTTTCCTGCTCCTCTTAGCATGATAAAGAAGATTCAAAGAGAGTGAGATGCCAGCTCCTTTCATTCAGTCAGTAGCTTCAATCATTTCTGGAACGTTTTTCAATTGCAAAAATCAATGAATATTGTAAATGCACAAACAGTAATTTCTCCGCATTGCAAGGTGCAATTCTGAAATTTTTTGCTTTTTCCTGCTCCTCTTAGCATGATAAAGAAGATTCAAAGAGAGTGAGATGCCAGCTCCTTTCATTCAGTCAGTAGCTTCAAACATTTCTGGTATATGAATAACATGATGTTTTTCAATGGCAAAAATCAATGAATATTGTAAATGCACAAACAGTAATTTCTCCGCATTGCAAGGTGCAATTCTGAAATTTTTTGCTTTTTCCTGCTCCTCTTAGCATGATAAAGAAGATTCAAAGAGAGTGAGATGCCAGCTCCTTTCATTCAGTCAGTAGCATCAATCATTTCTGGTATATGAATAACATGATGTTTTTCAATGGCAAAAATCAATGAATATTGTAAATGCACAAACAGTAATTTCTCCGCATTGCAAGGTGCAATTCTGAAATTTTTTGCTTTTTCCTGCTCCTCTTAGC